>NW_025334676.1:0-153434 GCF_014858855.1 Bufo gargarizans
CTGTCCCCACCTCTCCTCGTGTTCGCCCTCCATCCTGTCCCCCCTCCAACTCCTCCCGCCTCATACTGTCCCCACGCCCCTCCTCCTCTCGTTGTTCGATCCATCCTGTCCTCCCACCTCCACCGCACCTGTGTCGCCTCCATCCTGGCCCCACCTCCTCCTCCTCGGGGTTCGCCTCCATCCTGTCCCCATCTCCTTCTCCTCCTCGTGTTCGCCTCCATCCTGTCCCCACCTCCTCCTCGTGTTCGCCTCCATCCTGTCCCCACCTCCATCCTGTCCCCACCTCCTCCTCCTCCTCGTGTTCGCCTCCATCCTGTCCCCACCTCCTCCTCCTCCTCGTGTTCGCCTCCATCCTGTCCCCACCTCCTCCTCCTCGTGTTCGCCTCCATCCTGTCCCCACCTCCCCCCTGCCCACCCATGTGTGCCTCTGACTGCTCCCTCCATGTCTTGTGCCCACTCTCGTCCTTCTCCCCTCTCTCCGTTCTGTGCAGCGAGACCTATGCTCGGCCTGTGACATCCTGGGAGGGGAGCGTCCACGTGATGTACTAAGGACGGTGTCTTCTCTGCTGCTGTGTGCCTCCGGAGAAGTTTCTGGTCCCCCGGCGAGGCGTGTCCGCCTGTCCTGCAGCTGCTCTATCAGTACCATGGCTTCCTGCTGTTCTACACTCTGCTAATGCTGATCCTGTATGTCACCTACAGCAAGATGTGGCCCTCGTAGGGAGAATATGTCCTGCTGGGACCACCCTTCATACACTACTCCAGCCCTGGCACAGCCATGTCACTTTAGTAATGTACTCGCCGGGCAGTGTCCATTGCTGGGTGGAAGGAACAGTCCAAGATTGGAAGGGACACTGACTGTGCCTACACCCTCCACGGATGGACCTGTCTGTCATGCAAGACCCCAAACCTGTGTGCCTTATCTGCCCACCTCTTTCAGCCAATGAAAGTTTCCTCTAAAAGCCAAAAACGACCCCAGAAGTGCCAGGCTGCTGCGTGCAGCCATGTCTGCTGTCTGAGCGCACCTCCCCACGAGACTTGTCGACTTCCTCAGGGTCGCCCCATAAGTGCCTGAGCCGGGTACTGCCTGTAGAAAGACATAGAGAAGTATTAGTAATATATTTTTTAGGACTGAGCCCCCCAGTGCCTGAGGTCTGGATGCACCCCGGTATTGATATATGCACTGTATATAGAGGTACACTGATGATCTGCACTGTACAGCCTCAATGACTTGTAAGTTATATTTATGATTAAACCCCACTGTAAATGAATGGACCGCTCCTGATGGGAGGGCTGTACCATGTGGGGGGAAGGCATTACACTCTCAGGGGGCCCCTTACATCTATAGGTGGTGGCTCTGAGGTATGATGTGGAACTGTAAAGAGTCCCACCCCCGGGCGCTGCACTGACTAAATGCTCCTGCTCAGTGGTTCATCAGTGAGAGCAGTACTTTGTGTTTGTGCTCCAGAGCTGCTCTTCATGGCCATTTTGAAGGCTACGGGGAACAGTTTTCTGATCCACCCCGCTCTGGTGTCTCCTTCTAGCCTTATGTACGCCACACGCCAGGTACTGCTGCCCATCCCATATATGTGAAAAGCAATAACGGGGACAGGAGTGGCGTCCGAAAACCAGACACACACCCTTCCTCCCGATCTTTGCCCTTTTTAAATAAGTCCACTGGCAGCGATGCCCACCCGCATTGAAGGTGGGTAATGGCTGTGATGAGATGGGCAGTCAGCGCACCCAGAGGCTCAGGTCTACATCGGATGGGGTTTTACGATCACTTACTAAAACCCACCTGGTATAACCTGCGGGCACCCCGACCCTCATGGTGTACAGGCTCGCGCCTTCATAACCAGTGGGTCCAGTGTTCTTTTGTGTATACAGCTCCCACGCAGGCCAATGTCCTCAGACTACATTCTGGGTAGTGATATTTCCTCCTTTCCACCCCCTTAATGTATATTAAGTAGTAGCGGGCAGATGGAACAGATTATGGGGCTTGTTTGTAGTCTGTTACCATGGAGACATGACTGCATAGGAGCTGTGTACTCAAACTGTTTGCAGAGATGAAGCCGTCACTCTGACAGATAAACCTGGTTCCCTGAACCCCCACAAGTCTATGCGGGCAGCTCTCAAGGGGTCCCCCGAGGTTCTGCAGTCCCCACCGACCAGATGACTCTTCTGCTGCACCTCCTCCCCTCTCACAGGAGATGAGGGGGAGACTCTGCAGCTGCTTCCCCTTCTTCACTCTTAATCCGCACAACATAGTAGCTGATGAGACCCCCACTTATTCTGATAACATGGAGCCCCCAATCTTGCGGGGCAGCCTCCCAGCTGGTTACCCCCCTGTAGCATCCAACACCTTAGGTGAGCTGTGCCCCTGGGTGAGGCTGTGAGGTCATGCTCCTAGTAGGCGCCCTCGGCCAGGACGAGGAGGGTAGAGCCGCTCACGGTAAGTACCGGGCCATGGGAAGGTTATTTGCGTCAAGCACTTGGGAGGATTCTTCTGATGTTATGGGATCTCACTGCGTGGAATCCAGTGGATCCTGGCGGTGCTCTCACGTGATGTAATGAACCTGTACATGATGTCACCATGACTCACAGATCTTCTTCTCTTCCCTTTCTCTTATTAACCCTTGTCTTCTCCGTCTATAACGTCCACATCCATACTGACCTCCACCTGCCTTCTCTGCCCATCACATCCCTGTCCTAACACCATGTTGTGTCCACCTCCGCCATCTCTCTCCCCCTCATCCGTGACTCCTCCTGGCCTCGTCTTGTCCTACTCCCTCCCAGGACGACATCTGTTCTCCTCACGACGTCCTGGAAGGTGAAGGATTCAGCCGCTTGTTCATCACGGTGCAGTCGCTATTCCAGCACAGTACGAAATCCCCCAAAAAGTGACCACAACCCAATGGAGACAACGCGACTACGACAACCTGGAGCCACCGAGAAATATCCCACATGCGGGGGACAGAAAAACGACTTACTGTAAATGCACATCCCATGAGAGGGGGGGGTCGATGTGTGACAGACGCAGGCATGGGGGGGTAACGTTTAATTAGCAGAGGTCAACGTTAGGCAGCCTGGTCAGGTGCAGTAGACTGTAGTGCCTCTGCCAGGACCAGATGACTGTACCACCCCTTTCAGGAACTGATGACTGTAGCGTCCCTGTCGGGACCAAACAACGCTAACTGCCCTTGTCTGGACCAGCAATTGTAGCATCCCCTTCCAGGAGCTGTCAGGAAACGACCGTAGACGTCCTTGTCAGGACCAAACGAATGTAAGTGCCCCTGTTAAGGCTAAACAATTATCAGAACAAATGGAATGTAGCCCCCCTTACAGGGCCAAAAAACTATCAGAACAAATGGATTGTAGGCCCCCTTTCAGGGCCAAAAAACTATCAGAACAAATGGACTGTAGCACCCCATTCAGAAGGCAGGTCTGACACCTCGATCCCCGTCAGGCCTAGATGACTAGAACCCCTTTCAGGACCAAACAACTGTAGCTGCTGTTGTCAGGTCCTGGCTATTGTAGTATCCTACCAGGACCAAATGACTAGTACCACCATCGGGACAACACGACTGTGCCACCAATGCCAGGACCAGACAACTATCAAGGGCAGAAGACTGCAGTTCCCCAAGTGGGCCCAAGCAGCTCTAGCTCCCAAAGCAGGACTAGAAAATTATTAGCACCAGATGACTAGCGCCTCTACAAGGGCTAAACAACTGTTGGGACCAGATGACTGTAGCGCCTCCGCAAGGACTAGACAACTGTTGGGACCAGATGACTAGCACCTCCACAAGGACTAGACAACTTTCGGGACCAGATGACTGTAGCGCCTCCGCAAGGACTAGACAACTGTTGGGACCAGATGACTGTAGCGCCTCCGCAAGGACTAGACAACTGTTGGGACCAGATGACTGTAACACCTCCACAAGGACTAGACAACTGTTGTGACCAGATGACTGTAGCGCCTATGCAAGGACTAGACAACTGTTGGGACCAAATGACTAGCACCTCCACAAGGACTAGACAACTTTCGGGACCAGATGACTAGCGCCTCCGCAAGGACTAGACAACTGTTGGGACCAGATGACTGTAGCGCCTACGCAAGGACTAGACACCTGTTGGGACCAGGTGACTGTAGTGCCACTATCGGGAACATTTGACTCTTCTCAATTGCCCCAGAGGGGAGCAGATGTTGGGTGCACAGCCCAAACCTGTGCCCCACTATTCTCCATGTAGCAGGTGTCCCCCCATATGTTCTCAGTAACCCTCTCAGCAGACATCACCCACTAACAAGGCAGAACGGAGCAGGGACCTGACCACGGACTGCACACGAAGGACAAGCTAATCTCAGGAACAAGAAGGGATGTATTATAGAATATACAGGATTATATCAGACAACCTGAAACGAGAGATTCTGGAAGTACTGAGCCCCCGATACAGTCAATGTGATCATCTGCATGATACATACGTGTAAATAAAGCCTTAACAAACACATGGTCCATGTCACTATATAACTTATACCAGCTGTACATATATAATTATATACAGGAGATACCCAGGTTATACCAGCATGGTCCATATCACTATATGCAAGAAGATGTATAACTTGTACCACTTGACAAAGGCCCCATTGTATGGGCTGAAACGTTGCCTGGGAATTAACGGGTCACCACCTTTTACCACATTTTGGAGTGCTGCCTATTTTTTGGATATACTATTGGAAGGAAGGTTGTCCACCTTTCTATAGGAGCTTCCACCCTACTTTTTCCACTGTGCTGCTGTTATTCTTTGGTTTGTTATACCAGCTGTACATACAGTTGCAAGAAAAAGTATGTGAACCCTTTGGAATGATATGGATTTCTGCACAAATTGGTCATAAAATGTGATCTGATCTTCATCTAAGTCACAACAATAGACAATCACAGTCGGCTTAACCTAATAACACACAAAGAGTTAAATGTTACCATGTTTTTATTGAACACACCATGTAACCATTCACAGTGCAGGTGGAAAAAGTATGTGAACCCCTAGACTAATAACATCTCCAAGAGCTAATTGGAGTGAGGTGTCAGCCAACTGGAGTCTAATCAATGAGATGAGATTGGAGGTGTTGGTCACAGCTGCCCTGCCCTATAAAGAACACACACCAGTTCTGGGTTTGCTTTTCACAAGACGCATTGCCTGATGTGAATGATGCCTCGCACAAAAGAGCTCTCAGAAGACCTACGATTAAGAATTGTTGACTTGTATAAAGCTGGAAAGGGTTATAAAAGTATCTCCAAAAGCCTTGCTGTTCATCAGTCCACGGTAAGACAAATTGTCTATAAATGGAGAAAGTTCAGCACTGCTGCTACTCTCCCTAGGAGAGGCCATCCTGTAAAGATGACTGCAAGAGCACAGCGCAGACTGCTCAATGAGGTGAAGAAGAATCCTAGAGTGTCAGCTAAAGACTTACAAAAGTCTCTGGCATATGCTAACATCCCTGTTAGGGGATCTGTGGATGACACTTATAGGAAGGGGGATCTGTGGATGACACTGTTATAGGAAGGGGGATCTGTGGATGACACTGTTATAGGGAGGGAGATCTGTGGATGACACTGTTATAGGGAGGGAGATCTGTGGATGACACTGTTATAGGGAGGGGGATCTGTGGATGACACGGTTATAGGAAGGGGGATCTGTGGATGACACTGTTATGGTGAGGGGATCTGTGGATGACACTGTTATAGGGAGGGGATCTGTGGATGACACTGTTATAGGGAGGGGGATCTGTGGATGACACTGTTATAGGGAGGGGGATCTGTGGATGACACTGTTATAGGGAGGGGGATCTGTGGATGACACTGTTATGGACGGGGTTCTGTGGATGATACTTATGGAGAGGGATCTGTGGATGACACTGTTATGGAGGGGGATCTGTGGATGACACTGTTATAGGGAGGGGGATCTGTGGATGACACTGTTATGGAGGGAGTTCTGTGGATGACACTGTTATGGAGGCGGATCTGTGGATGACACTGATATGGGGAGGCGGATCTGTGGATGACACTGTTATAGGGAGGTGGATCTGTGGATGACACTTATGGAGGGGGATCTGTGGATGACACTGTTATGGACGGGGTTCTGTGGATGATACTTATGGAGAGGGATCTGTGGATGACACTGTTATGGAGGGGGATCTGTGGATGACACTGTTATAGGGAGGGGGATCTGTGGATGACACTGTTATGGAGGGAGTTCTGTGGATGACACTGTTATGGAGGCGGATCTGTGGATGACACTGTTATAGGGAGGGGATGTGTGGATGACACTGTTATAGAGGGGGAAATGAGGATGACACTGTCATGGGGTGAATCTGTGGATGACACATATAGCATAAGATGCTATATACGGTATGAGTCATCCACAGATCCCCCCCATAGCAATGTCATCCACAGATCCCCCTCCCTATAAAAGTGTCATCCACAGGCAACTACGACATGTTGAAATCTGAGTGATTGTTTTTGGGGGGTTTTAAGACACAGACAGCAGGACTTTTCTTCCCTGTTGTGTTTATAGGTATTGGGTAAAGTATCGCAACATTTCTAAGCGTACTTGTGTAAATGTATCGCTGTTATAGCTGCCCCCCCCCCCTACTTTTGTCCTGGCCCCCAGTGTGCCCCCCCCCCCCCAAAATTTGAAAGCTAGAGACGCCACTGCATCCCAACTGTGAAGTATGGTGGTGGGGGCATCATGGTTTGGGGCTGCTTTGCCTGCTGTCAGGGGCCTGGACGGATTGCTATCATCGAAGGAAAAATGAATTCCCAAGTTTATCAAGACATTTTGCAGGAGAACTTAAAGGGAACCTGTCACCGGGATTTTGGGTATAGAACTGAGGACATGGGTTGCTAGATGGCCGCTAGCACATCCGCAATATCCAGTCCCTATAGCTCTGTGGCCTTTTATTGTGTAAAAAAAACAATTTGATACATATGCAAATTAACATAAAAGAGTCATATCTTACTTGTGTGACCAGAGAAGAGTCATATTTTCAAGCTCTGACTCATCTCAGGTTAATTTGCATATATATCAAATCGGTTTTTATACACAATAAAAGCACACAGAGCTATGGGGACTGGATATTACAGATGTGCTAGCGGCGATCTAGCAACCCATGTCCTCAGCTCTATACCCAAAATCCAGGTGACAGGTTCCCTTTAAGGCCACCTGTCCACCAGCTGAAGCTCAACAGAAGATGGGTGCTGCAAGAGGACAACGACCCAAAGCATAGAAGTCAATCAACAACAGAATGGCTTAAACAGAAGAAAATCCGCCTTCTGGAGAGTCCTGACCTCAACCCGATGGAGATGCTGTGGCAGGACCTCAAGAAAGCGATTCCCACCAGACATCCCAAGAATATTGCTGAACTGAAACCGTTCTGTAAAGAGGAACGGTGAAGAATTACTCCTGAACCGTTGTGCACGTCTGATCTGCAACTACAGGGAACGTTTGGTGGAAGTTATTGCTGCCAAAGGTTCAACCAGTTATTAAATCCAAGGGTTCACATACTTTTTCCACCTGCACTGTGAATGGTTACATGGTGTGTTCAATAAAAACATGGTAACAGTTAACTCTTTGTGTGTTATTAGGTTAAGCCGACTGTGATTGTCTAGTGTTGTGACTTAGATGAAGATCAGATCACATTTTGTGACCAATTTGTGCAGAAATCCATAATCATTCCAAAGGGTTCACATACTTTTTCTTGCAACTGTATATAATTATATAGAGGAGATGCCCAGGTTATACCAGCTGTACATATATAATTATATAGAGGAGATGCCCAGGTTATACCAGCTGTACATATATAATTATATAGAGGAGATGCCCAGGTTATACCAGCTGTACATATATAATTATATACAGGAGATGCCCAGGTTATACCAGCTGTACATATATAATTATATACAGGAGGTGCCCAGGTTATACCAGCTGTACATATATAATTATATACAGGAGATGCCCAGGTTATACCAGCTGTACATATATAATTATATACAGGGGATGCCCAGGTTATACCAGCTGTACATATATAATTATATAGAGGAGATGCCCAGGTTATACCAGCTGTACATATATAATTATATACAGGGGATGCCCAGGTTATACCAGCTGTACATATATAATTATATACAGGAGATGCCCAGGTTATACCAGCTGTACATATATAATTATATACAGGGGATGCCCAGGTAATACCAGCTGTACATATATAATTATATAGAGGAGATGCCCAGGTTATACCAGCTGTACATATATAATTATATACAGGAGATGCCCAGGTTATACCAGCTGTACATATATAATTATATACAGGGGATGCCCAGGTTATACCAGCTGTACATATATAATTATATACAGGAGATGCCCAGGTAGTGTTGAGCGAACATGCTCGGCCGAATACCTGTTCTCCTCGAGCATCGCTATGCCCGGCACATGGTGGTACTCTGCCGAGTACCGCACATGCTTGAGCACCATGCTCGAGTCTCCTCCCCGCACATTTAGCGGCTGCTTAGCAGCCAATAAACGTGCAGGTGAGTGCTGCCATCACTGTAATGCCGTAGCCATGTTGGCTGCTGGCATTACAGTGATTGGCTGGCCGTTCCGGGTGCTGTATTGCACCCGATGACGCGGGTTCGGCTCATTGTGAGTCAGGGAGAGCTGCGCTTAGGAAGGGGCAGACAGTGTAAGGAGTGTGATCGCAATACATTCAATAGAAAAAGTTTCAAAGACCCAAAAGTCCTTTTGAGGACCATTGTGTGGGTGGCAGCAATATAATATAGGCAGCCAATTCTTTTTCCAATACTTTGTAATACTTTTTCTATACAGGGTGTCTGCAGTGACTTGTGACATCTGTGCTGCGATACCTTCTGTGTGTCAGTCCCAGATATTGGGGACAATATTACTGACAACAATTATATTTTTTCCATAACTTATCCACACTTTGCCTATAAACGGTCCCTTATAACATATAACATTTCATATGAAGAAGGATTAAGGGACAGGGAAGTGGCCGTGATGCTGATGGTGCACGCAGAGGCCGTGGCCCTGGGCGCAGTGAAACTGTGCCTGCTGCCAGAGCACAAGAAACACACTCATCCAAGATACCTATCTTCATGTCCCAGTTTGCAGGGCTCGTGAAGTCAGACCAGTGCGAGCAGGTGGTCGGTTGGATTGCAGCAGATAATGCTTCCAGTCGGTTAAGCACCACCATGTCTTCCACCAAGTCCAGTCTCAGTAGCCAGGAGTCTGGTCAACAGAATCATCACCCTGATCCTTCTTCCTCCCACCATTTACAGTCTGGCCAAACAAGTGATCCCACACTCGGATATTCTGAGGACCTCTCTCCATCGCCATTAATTGATTTGGCCCTCTCGCCAAGCACGCTTGAAGAGGGACCTGAGATCTTGTGCCCCGATTTCCAACCTTTCCAATTACTGTCTCAAGAGGTTGAGGAAGAGGATGACACACAGTTGTCAATCACTGAGGTTGTGGTTAGGTCAACAAATCAGGAGGATGAGCTGCGCAGATTTCCAAATTATTGGCCCTGTAAATGTTGCCACTTAGGCTTGTGGACACTGAGGCCTTTCGCAGCCTGATGTCGGCGGCCATCCCTCGTTACGCAGTCCTCAGCCGCCAATATTTTTCAAAGCGTGCCGTGCCAGCCTTACACCAACATGTGTCCCTCAACATCACACGTGCCCTGACCAAAGCAGTTACTGGGAAGGTCCACTTAACCATAGACAAGTGCTTTTGGCCAGGGCCGCTACATTTTCCTGACGGCACACTGGGTGAATGTTGTGGAGGTCGAGAGCAACTCATACCCTGGGATGACACAGCTGCTACCGAAGCCAAGGATTGCGGGACCCAATTCAATCAGGGTTTCCGCCACCACCTACGCTAGTGGCTCCAACCTCCACTTCTCCTCCTCCGCCTCCACTTCCACCTCCGAAGTATCCGCGTGTAGCACCAGTCATCAGTCGGTAGCTGGAAGCAGTGTAGCACTGCAGTGGGGAAGCGGCAACAGGCCGTGCTGAAGCTGATCTGCCTAGTTGACAAACAGCAGACCGCCGCAGAGCTGTGACAGGGGATAAGAGACCAGACTGAGCTGTGGCTCTTGCCACTCAACCTAGAACCAGGCATGGTTGTGTCTGATAATGGCCGTAACTTGGTGGCGGCTTTGGAGCTGGGCAACCTTAGACACATCCCATGCCTAGCCCCTGTATTTAACCTTGTGGTTCAGCGGTTTCTAAAAACATACCCCAATTCGCCTGAGCTACTGGTGAAAGTGTGTCGCGTGTGTTCCCATTTCCGCAAGTCATCGACTGCTTCAGCCGGTCTGTCAACGCTGCAGCAGCGCTTGAAATTACCAGCTCACGACTGTTGTGCGACGTGAGCACGCGCTGGAACTCCACGTTCCACATGTTGGCCAGGCTTTGTGAGCAGCAGAGGGCAGTTGTGGAATACCAGCGACAACATGGTCGTCGCCTTTCCAGTCAGCTTCCGCTATTCACAAGCGTGGGGTGGGCATGGATGTCTAACCTCTGTGAGGTTTTACGCAACTTTGAGGAATCAACACAGATGGTGAGCGGCGATAATGCTATTATCAGCGTAACCATCCCACTTCTGTGTCTACGCAAACGCTCGCTGCTCGCAATTAAGGACGACGGTGTTCATGTGGAAGAGATGGAAATGGGGGAAGAAGACATTACACAGGGTGATAGCCAGACCACCTTCAGGTCGTCTTCTCAGCGCGAATTGGAGGCTGAAGAGGAGGAGAAGGAGCAGGAGATGGTTGCCTCTGCTACAGAGGGTAGTACCCATGGAACTTTATTTCCATCTGTTCAGCGTGGATGGGCAGAAGAGGAGGAGGAGGAAGTTGAGAGTCATCCTCCTGATGACGACAGCGAAGTCTCGCCTGTTGGGACTCTGGCACACATGGCTGACTTCATGTTAGGCTGCCTTTCCAGAGACCCGCACGTTATACACATTTTAGACAACACGGATTACTGGTTGTTCACCTTTCTCGACCCCCGCTACAAAGAGAACTTCTCATCTCTCATTCCTCTGGTGGAGAGGACGAGCAAAATGGTGCAATACCAGAAGGTCCTTGTGGAAAAATTGCTCCAAAATTTTCCAGCTGACAACGCTGGCGCAGAGTCCGTAGTTTCTTGGCCAACCGAAGAGGGGAGAAGAGGGGAACACACAGCAGTTCCAACAGAGGCAGGGCAACACTCTCCAAGGCCTGGGACAGTTTCATGACCCCCCCCCAGCACCTCACCCTGATGTGCGGCCTAGTGTCACAAGGAGAGAGAATTTTTGGAAGATGGTGGAGGAGTACGTAGCAGACCGTGTCAGCGTCCTCAATGATCCCTCAGTGCCTTACAACTATTGGGTGTCCAAGCTGAACACGTGGCACGAACTGGCGCTCTACACCTTGGAGGTGCTGGCCTGCCCTGCCACCAGCGTTTTGTCTGAGCCGGTATTTAGTGCTGCTGGGGGCATAATAACTGATAAGCGCATCCAACTGTCAACTGAAAATGCTGACAGGGTGACTCTTATAAAAATGAACAAGGCCTGGATTGCCCCTGACTTCTCTACTCACCAGAGGAAAGCGGCTGAACATAAAGGCACTTTACATGTGCTGTTTATAATGTACTGAATACACTGTATTCCCAGGCACCCCTTCCACCACAAAAAAGGGTATATGGTTGAATTCTCCTTTTCTCATCATCCTCTTCCATCATATCAACATGCATTGCTTATTCGTCACAAATAATGCCCTCGCAAATATGGCCTTTGAATATAATTTTTTAGAGGGTCCGCTCACCAGGAGGCCCTCACATCTAATTTTTTACAGGATCCGCTCACCAGCAGGCCCTCACATCTAATTTTTTACAGGGTCCGCTCACTAGCAGGCCCTCACATCTAATTTTTTAGAGGTTCCACTCACCAGTAGGCCCTCACATCTAATTTTTTACAGGGTCCGCTCATCAGCAGGCCCTCACAAATAATTTTTTACAGGGTCAGCTCACCTGCAGGCCTGCAACTCAAATCTTTTACAGGGTCAGCTCACTTGCAGGCCCGTAACTCAAATATTTTAAAGGGTCAGCTCACCTGCAGGCCCAAACCTAAAATCTTTTTGTCACCACCAGACATCTGAGAAGCTCTGACAGATGCCTTTCAGAACCTCCTCCTTGAGCTTCCTTTGTTTTGCTTTCAGTTCCTCATCTCGTTAGCCTCTCTCAGCTGTCATGTAGTTGTACTGATTGCATCCCTTTAAATCCCTCCCCATAGTGCATCAGTTTGCGGTTTATATTACTTCCTGGAGTGTGTGTGCATGCTGATCCTAATTCCCAGTCTTCTACAAGATAAGTGTTGTGCATTCATTTGTGTTTTTCTGTTTGCTGGATCCCAGGTGACCCTGACTCCCTCCGTATCTAGTGTAGGGAGCCGGTGGTCGTGTCCCCTCACTATTATAGGGTGTTCAGGTGTTATACAGTCGAGGTACGAGGATATGTGATCATCTACCATTGGGATTTTCGCATAGGCTGAGCAGTCAGGGAGAGAGCCAGGTCTTATGCAGGGGTCTCCCTTTTTGTTCCTTAGTTTTGGATCCAGTGAGTCGTATATTCATTTTGTGTTGTCTTGTTTCCTGTACACCTTCCGTGACATTATAAACCGCCAAAACCGTCTCAAGCATGGATCCGGTTTCACTTTTGACTGAACGCTTGCAGGGTCTTTCATTGGAGGTAGCTGATCTCCGTAAGACTCTTTCTCAGTTTCAAGTGACCGGTTCAGCTTGCGTTCATGGAGATTGTTCTGAGCCTAAGATCTCGCTCCCGGATACGTTCTCCGGGGGTAGTGAGAATTTTGTGCGTTTTAGAGAGGCTTGCAAACTCCATTTTCGCCTTCTTCCCCATTCCTCTGGTGATAAGGAACGGAGGGTGGGGATCATTATATCGCTGCTCAGGGATAACGCTCAGTCCTGGGCCTTCTCGCTGCCGGTGGGGGCACGGCCCCTCCGTTCAGTGGATGAATTCTTTTTAGCCCTGGGTCAGATATATGATGATCCGGATCGTATTGCTTTGGCTGAGTCTAGACTACGTCTCTTATGCCAGGGTAAACAATCCGCAGAAATATACTGCTCAGAATTTCGGAGATGGGCAGCTGATACTGGTTGGAATGATGCTGCACTCCGAAGTCAATTTTGCCATGGTCTTTCAGAGGGATTAAAAGATGCATTTGCCTTTCATGAGAGACCTACCTCCTTGGAGTCTGCCATGTCTCGGGCCGTTCGTATTGACAGGCGTCTTAGAGAGAGAGGAGAGATCACTCCTTCCTGTCATACTCGGTCCCAGGACTGTGCAGCGGTCTCATTCAGTGCACAGGGGTCTCAGTCTCTCTCAATCCTTTCTGAGCAGGAGCCCATGCATCTGGTGTTGATTGCCTCTGACAATATAAGATTCAGCTCGCATGGGAAGGTTTGTTTCTGTTGTGGAGGTATAAATCATTTGGCAAATGTTTGTCCCTCTAGGAGATTCAGGCAGTTTTTTGGGAGTAATAAAGAAACAAAAAGGAAAAAATCCTTTAAAAATGTTCCATCTGTTAACATTGGCAGGGTTGAGGCGGAAATTGAAGGTTTTCCGTTTGCTTGTAGTTCCCGTTTTCTCCTACCTGCCAGGGTGGCGCTAGAGAGCAAGAACATTTTTTGTGAGATTTTTGTGGATAGTGGAGCAGCGGTCAATCTCATTGATAATCAATTTGCGATAACTCATGGTTTCCAGGTGTGCACTTTGGGAAAGGATATTCCTGTATTTGCTATCGATTCCGCTCCACTTTCTCAGAAATCATTAAAGGGCATAGTTCACAATATCCGTTTAATTGTGAGTGATGCTCATGTTGAGGATGTGTCATGTTTCGTCCTTAGCGGTTTACCTACCCCTCTGGTGTTGGGGCTACCCTGGCTCACTAAACATAACCCCACCATTGATTGGCAAGCGAGGCAAATAAATGGTTGGAGTGACTTTTGCAGAGAGAATCGCCTCACGACATCTGTTTCTGAGGTTGCTACTAAGACTGTACCATCTTTTCTCTCTGAATTTTCGGATGTCTTCTCTGAGAGTGGAGTTCAGGATTTGCCCCCGCACAGGGAGTACGATTGCCCTATTAATCTCATCCCAGGTGCCAAGCTCCCTAAATCTCGTTTATACAATCTCTCCCAACCTGAGAGGATCGCTATGCGTGCTTATATCTCTGAGAGTCTGAGAAAGGGACACATACGACCCTCGAAGTCACCTGTTGCCGCTGGTTTTTTCTTTGTTAAGAAAAAAGATGGTTCTTTAAGACCATGTCTGGATTTCAGGGAGCTGAACAGTATCACTATTCGTGACCCTTATCCGCTTCCTCTGATCCCGGACCTGTTTAACCAGATTGTTGGGGCTAAAGTTTTTTCCAAATTAGATCTAAGAGGGGCATACAACCTGGTCAGGGTCAGAGAAGGGGACGAATGGAAGACGGCCTTCAATACCCCTGAGGGCCATTTTGAGAATTTGGTTATGCCTTTTGGTTTGATGAATGCCCCAGCCGTTTTTCAGCATTTCGTGAACAGCATTTTTTATCATTTAATGGGGAAATTTGTATTAGTGTATCTAGATGACATTTTGATTTTTTCTCCCGATTTCAAAACTCATAAGGAACATTTACGTCAGGTCTTGCTCATCCTGCGGGAGAATAAATTATACGCGAAACTGGAAAAATGTGTGTTTGCGGTTCCAGAAATTCTATTTCTGGGGTTTCTTCTCTCCGCTTCTGGTTTTCGCATGGACCCTGAGAAGGTCCGCGCTGTGCTTGAGTGGGAGCTTCCTGAGAATCAGAAGGCGCTGATACGTTTTTTGGGCTTTGCCAATTATTACAGGAAGTTTATTTTGAATTATTCCTCTGTTGTTAAACCACTCACTGATATGACCAGAAAGGGGGTAGATTTTTCTTCTTGGTCAGTAGAGGCGCGTAAGGCCTTTTCTAATATGAAGGAGAGTTTTGCTCCCGCTCCCATCTTGGTACAACCTGATATTTCTCTACCCTTCATAGTTGAGGTTGATGCTTCTGAGGTGGGTGTGGGGGCGGTCTTGTCTCAGGGTTCCTCTCCTGCCAAATGGCGACCGTGTGCCTTCTTCTCGAAGAAACTCTCCTCCGCAGAGAGAAATTACGATGTGGAAGATAGGGAGTTGTTGGCCATCAAGTTGGCTTTTGAGGAATGGCGCCATTGGCTAGAGGGAGCCAGACACCCTATTACCAGTGTTTACTGACCATAAAAATCTGGCCTACTTGGAGTCAGCCAAGCGTCTGAACCCGAGACAGGCCAGATGGTCTTTTCAAGGTTTAATTTTGTTGTCACGTTCCGCCCTGGGGTTAAGAATGTGAAGGCAGATGCCCTGTCACGTTGTTTTCCGGGAGGTAGGAATTTTGAAGACCCGGGTCCCATTTTGGCTGAAGGTGTGGTGGTCTCTGCCCTTTATCCTGAATTGGAGGCAGAGGTGCAGGTAGCCCAGTCAGAGGCTCCTGATCTTTGTCCTCCTGGGAGGTTGTTTGTGCCTCTCGCTTTAAGACACAAGATTTTTAAGGAGCACCACGATACTGTCCTTGCTGGGCACCCGGGGGGTAGAGCCACAGTGGATCTCATCGCTCTGAGATTCTGGTGGCCTGCGCTTCGTAAGTCGGTTGAGGGTTTTGTGGCAGCCTGCGAGACCTGCGCTCGTGCCAAAGTCCCTCATTCACGGCCATCAGGTCCTCTCCTTCCCTTACCCATTCCTTCCCGTCCTTGGACACATCTGTCCATGGACTTCATAATGGACCTGCCTCGTTCCTCGGGGAAGACTGTGATTCTGGTGGTGGTGGACCGTTTTAGCAAAATGGTGCATTTCATCCCTTTTCCTGGTTTGCCCAATACTAAGACGCTGGCGCAGGCATTTATTGATCACATTGTCAAATTGCACGGTATTCCTTCAGACATAGTCTCTGATAGGGGCACGCAGTTTGTTTCCAGATTCTGGAAGGCTTTCTGTTCTCGCTTGGGGGTTCGGTTGTCATTCTCTTCTGCTTTCCACCTGCAGTCGAATGGCCAGACAGAGTGCGTCAATCAGAATCTGGAGACATATCTGCGCTGTTTTGTGGCGGAGAATCAGGAGGATTGGTGTTCTTTTTTGTCCCTTGCTGAGTTTGCTTTAAATAACCGTCGTCAGGAGTCCTCTGATAAGTCACCATTTTTTGGTGCATATGGGTTTCATCCGCAGTTTGGGACTTTCTCGGGAGAGGGGTCTTCTGGTTTACCTGATGAGGACAGATTCTCCTCCTCTTTGTCATCTATTTGGCAAAAGATTCAGGATAATCTAAAGAGCATGAGTGAGAGATATAAGCGTGTGGCAGATAAGAGACGTGTGCCTGGTCCGGACCTGAATGTTGGTGATCTGGTGTGGTTGTCTACCAAGAATATCAAATTGAAGGTTCCCTCCTGGAAGTTGGGTCCTAAGTTTATTGGGCCTTACAAAATCCTGTCTGTCATCAATCCTGTTGCCTACCGTCTTGATCTTCCTCAGACTTGGAATATCCATAATGTTTTTCATAAGTCCTTATTAAAACCTTATGTCCAACCCATTGTACCCTCGTCTTTGCCTCCTCCTCCGATTATGGTTGATGGTAATCTTGAATTTCAGGTCTCTAGGATTGTGGATTCTCGTGTTGTCCGCGGTTCTCTCCAGTACCTCGTTCATTGGGAGGGTTATGGTCCTGAGGAGAGGATGTGGGTCCCAGTGACGGACATTAAGGCCACTCGTCTCATCAGGGCTTTCCATAGGTCCCATCCTGAGACGGTGGGCTCTGAGTGTCCGGAGTCCACTCGTAGAAGGAGGGGTACTGTCACCACCAGACATCTGAGAAGCTCTGACAGATGCCTTTCAGAACCTCCTCCTTGAGCTTCCTTTGTTTTGCTTTCAGTTCCTCATCTTGTTAGCCTCTCTCAGCTGTCATGTAGTTGGACTGATTGCATCCCTTTAAATTCCTCCCCATAATGCATCAGTTTGCGGTTTATATTACTTCCTGGAGTGTGTGTGCATGCTGATCCTACTTCCCAGTCTTCTACAAGATAAGTGTTGTGCATTCATTTGTGTTTTTCTGTTTGCTGGATCCCAGGTGACCCTGACTCCCTCCGTATCTAGTGTAGGGAGCCGGTGGTCGTGTCCCCTCACTATTATAGGGTGTTCAGGTGTTATACAGTCGAGGTACGAGTATATGCGATCATCTACCATTGGGATTTTCGCATAGGCTGAGCAGTCAGGGAGAGTGTCAGGTCTGATGCAGGGGTCTCCCTTTTTGTTCCTTAGTTTTGGATCCAGTGAGTCGTATATTCATTTTGTGTTGTCTTGTTTCCTGTACACCTTCCGTGACACTTTTACAGGGTTAGCTCACCAGCAGGCCCGCAACTCAAATCTTTTACAGGGTCAGCTTACCTGCAGGCCCGCAAATCAAATCTTTTACAGTGTCAGCTCACCTACAGGCCTGCAACTCAAATCTTTTACAGGGTCAGCTCACTTGCAGGCCCGCAACTCAAATATTTCACAGGGTCGGCTCACCTGCAGGCCTGCAATTCAATGTGAATGAGGCCCTCTTTTATGTGATATACAGGTTGTATCGGAGTGCCTCTTCCTTGTAATTTTTGGCAGCAATTGCACTTTATATACAAGTAAATATACAGGAAAGAATGTTTTCAATCAATTTTTCCTATAAAATTGATTTTTTGCTTAGGTTATGTGCATAAAACCTTAATTAGATGGTGGGCCTGTGATCAGTTTAAGGACTTTTAAGCAACAGCATGGTGATAAAAATGAGTGGAGAGGTGACATTGTGTGGAGATGGCAGCATGAGGAGGCCACATAGTGGCACAATAACAGAGTCTGGATAAAAGACTGAGGCCACAGATTGCGTAGAAAGATGCAGATGGAAAAAATCTGTGGAGCTGTATGTCGGTCACCTGCAGATTAATGCAGCTATTAAAATCAAGTTGGGTTTGTCGGTTCCACCTCAGCTCACCAGCAGGCCCACAACTCAAATCTTTTATAGGGTCAGCTCACATGCAGGCCCGCAACTCAAATCTTTTATAGGGTCAGCTCACATGCAGGCCCACAACTCAAATATTTTAAAGGGTCAGCTCACCTACAGGCCCAAACCTAAAATCTTTTACAGGGTCAGCTCACATGCAGGCCCGCAACTCAAATATTTTAAAGGGTCAGCTCACCTACAGGCCCAAACCTAAAATCTTTTACAGGGTCAGCTCACCTGCAGGCCCACAACTCAAATCTTTTACAGGGTCAGCTCAGCTGCAGGCCCTCGCATATAATGTTTTACAGGGTCATCTCACCCGCAGGCCCTCGCATATAATGTTTTACAGGGTCAGCTCACCTACAGGCCCACAACTCAAATCTTTTACAGGGTCAGCTCACCTGCAGGCCCGCAACTCATGCTGCCTTGCTTTGAAGTAGTAGCCGTAGCCGTTTGTCAGGCTCCCTCTCTGAAGTCGAACAATAATTCCCTGTTTCTGGTGGTCACTATGTAAGGCGCATAAAAGAACATCGAAAGTTGATAGAGAAGATATCCAAATGGATCGTGGACGTCACAGGGACGTGCGATCAGGCAGAAGTTATATAGAGTCAACAAAGCGGCAGCAGGGCCTCTCCTGTATAAGGTTTCCTCATCCAAAATACCCCAGTGACATTCCCTGTATTTGTTTATTACTCATTCCAATAACAGGGCATCTTAAGAGTCCTGTATTGTTATTTATCGTCACTGCCTCCCCGAGTCGGGAGCGTGTGATTTGCGCGCCACCCACTTGCCTTCCTTGGATGTGCTAGCCGTTTCTCAGGCTCCCTCTCTGGAATCAAAGAGGGTTTGAGCTGACAATTACATCGAAAGTTGATATGGAAGACATCCGAAATGGATCGTCACAGGGACGTGCCATCGGCCCCAAGTTAACTAGAGTCACCAAAGCGGCAGCAGACCACCACCCATGATTTTAGATGGTCAGATCAGCAGGTTCTTTCTTCTAATGTTTATGAGGGTCACCAGCAGGCCATCAATCATCATTTTTAAAGGGAGTGTAGGATGCCCTCCTTGACGTGTGTCGGAGTGCCTCTACCATGTAATTTTGGCAGCACTTGCACTTTATATACAAGTAAATATTCAGGAAAGGATGTTTTGTATCAAATTTTCCTTTAAAATCGATTTTTTTCCCCCCTTGTTTTTGTGCGTATTATTGTCATTATGTAAAAGTGGCGTACTACTCGGACAACATGGTTCCCAGCAGCGACCAGCGAGTCCAAGATGCACCCAGACATCCTCCCCGTGCTGCTGCAGAACCATTTCCGGGATGTTACCAACAATTTCTCACATTTCATTATGAACCAGGCGCCCCCCCCCCTCTTCAGGTGCCTGGTTTAATGCTCAGGTTCTCCCATCGACTTCCATTATACTCGGGTGCTCGGTCACAATGTGTTCGGCCCGAGCCCCCAAGCACTACGGTGCTCGATCAACACTATACCCAGGTTATACCAGCTGTACATATATAATTATATACAGGAGGTGCCCAGGTTATACCCGCTGTACATATATAATTATATACAGGAGATGCCCAGGTTATACCAGCTGTACATATATAATTATATACAGGAGGTGCCCAGGTTATACCAGCTGTACATATATAATTATATACAGGAGATGCCCAGGTTATACCAGCTGTACATATATAATTATATACAGGAGATGCCCAGGTTATACCAGCTGTACATATATAATTATATACAGGAGATGCCCAGGTTATACCAGCTGTACATATATAATTATATACAGGAGATACCCAGGTTATACCAGCTGTACATATATAATTATATACAGGAGGTGCCCAGGTTATACCAGCTGTACATATATAATTATATACAGGAGATACCCAGGTTATACCAGCTGTACATATATAATTATATACAGGAGGTGCCCAGGTTATACCAGCTGTACAAATATAATTATATACAGGAGGTGCCCAGGTTATACCAGCTGTACATATATAATTATATACAGGAGGTGCCCAGGTTATACCAGCTGTACAAATATAATTATATACAGGAGGTGCCCAGGTTATACCAGCTGTACATATATAATTATATACAGGAGATACCCAGGTTATACCAGCTGTACATATATATAATTATATACAGGAGGTGCCCAGGTTATACCAGCTGTACATATATAATTATATACAGGAGATGCCCAGGTTATACCAGCTGTACATATATAATTCTATACAGGGGATGCCCAGGTTATACCAGCTGTACATATATAATTATATACAGGAGATACCCAGGTTATAGCAGCTGTACATATATAATTCTATACAGGGGATGCCCAGGTAATACCAGCTGTACATATATAATTATATACAGGAGATGCCCAGGTTATACCAGCTGTACATATATAATTCTATACAGGGGATGCCCAGGTTATACCAGCTGTACATATATAATTATATACAGGAGATGCCCAGGTTATACCAGCTGTACATATATAATTATGTACAGGAGATGCCCAGGTTATACCAGCTGTACATATATAATTATATACAGGAGATGCCCAGGTTATACCAGCTGTACATATATGATTATATACAGGAGATGCCCAGGTTATACCAGCTGTACATATATAATTATATACAGGAGATGCCCAGGTTATACCAGCTGTACATATATAATTCTATACAGGGGATGCCCAGGTAATACCAGCTGTACATATATAATTATATACAGGAGATGCCCAGGTTATACCAGCTGTACATATATAATTATATACAGGGGATGCCCAGGTTATACCAGCTGTACATATATAATTATGTACAGGAGATGCCCAGGTTATACCAGCTGTACATATATAATTATATACAGGAGATGCCCAGGTTATACCAGCTGTACATAAATAATTATATACAGGAGGTGCCCAGGTTATACCAGCTGTACATATATAATTATATAGAGGAGATGCCCAGGTTATACCAGCTGTACATATATAATTATATACAGGAGATGCCCAGGTTATACCAGCTGTACATATATAATTATATACAGGAGGTGCCCAGGTTATACCAGCTGTACATATATAATTATATACAGGAGGTGCCCAGGTTATAGCAGCTGTACATATATAACTATATACAGGAGGTGCCCAGGTTATACCAGCTGTACATATATAATTATATACAGGAGATGCCCAGGTTATACCAGCTGTACATATATAATTATATACAGGGGATGCCCAGGTTATACCAGCTGTACATATATAATTATGTACAGGAGATGCCCAGGTTATACCAGCTGTACATATATAATTATATACAGGAGATGCCCAGGTTATACCAGCTGTACATAAATAATTATATACAGGAGGTGCCCAGGTTATACCAGCTGTACATATATAATTATATAGAGGAGATGCCCAGGTTATACCAGCTGTACATATATAATTATATACAGGAGATGCCCAGGTTATACCAGCTGTACATATATAATTATATACAGGAGGTGCCCAGGTTATACCAGCTGTACATATATAATTATATACAGGGGATGCCCAGGTTATACCAGCTGTACATATATAATTATATACAGGAGATGCCCAGGTTATACCAGCTGTACATATATAATTATATACAGGGGATGCCCAGGTTATACCAGCTGTACATATATAATTATATACAGGAGATGCCCAGGTTATACCAGCTGTACATATATAATTATATACAGGAGGTGCCCAGGTTATACCAGCTGTACATATATAATTATATAGAGGAGATGCCCAGGTTATACCAGCTGTACATATATAATTATATACAGGAGGTGCCCAGGTTATACCAGCTGTACATATATAATTATATACAGGGGATGCCCAGGTTATACCAGCTGTACATATATAATTATATACAGGGGATGCCCAGGTTATACCAGCTGTACATATATAATTATATACAGGAGATGCCCAGGTTATACCAGCTGTACATATATAATTATATACAGGAGGTGCCCAGGTTATACCAGCTGTACATATATAATTATATAGAGGAGATGCCCAGGTTATACCAGCTGTACATAAATAATTATATACAGGAGGTGCCCAGGTTATACCAGCTGTACATATATAATTATATAGAGGAGATGCCCAGGTTATACCAGCATGGTCCATACAGGTAGATGTGGGTCATGGTGACTGTACTGTCCCTTTGGGGCAGCACACTGACGTCACTGTCACAGTAAGAGTCCGGCTCTGTTAGGAGGAGCGCCCTCTGCAGGCGACAGTGACCTCTCTGCTGTTTCTGTTAGAAGCAGGTGACACTTACAGAAGGTCGCCTCCAGGGGGCAGCGCTTCGGAACATTGTCTGATGAACGCAATAGAGCCCAGGAGCCGATAGATGGCGCTGTGGGCAAATAGATAATAAGGTTTACACTCTACACTGCCCCCGGTGTCTGTACGGAGAAGTGCACTGGTCGTTCTGATAAAATAACTTTATTAGCTGCAAACATGGAAGAGGTAAGTGCCCCTCACACAGGTAAGTGCTCACTGACAGGGGCTGAGCACACTGACTCTGCTGGGCAGTCTACAGGGGCCGAATGAGAGCTTAGGTGGGTCTTCTAGGGCAGGAGGGGAGGAGCCCAGGAGCAGCACAGAGTATTTCAGGAGAGCAGTGTGTTGATACTGTGGAGGTGACAGGATGAGAGTTACATAGTGGAAGGAGCAGGGTCCTAGCAGCACAGAGGATTTCAGGAGAGGAGTGTGCTGATCCTGTGGAGGGGACAGGATGAGAGTTACACAGTGGAAGGAGCAGGGTCCCAGCAGCACAGAGGATTTCAGGAGAGCAGTGTGCTGATCCTGTGGAGGTGACAGGATGAGAGTTACACAGTGGAAGGAGCAGGGTCCCAGCAGCACAGAGGATTTCAGGAGAGCAGTGTGCTGATACTGTGGAGGTGACAGGATAAGGGTTACATAGTGGAAGGAGCAGGGTCCCAGCAGCACAGAGGATTTCAGGAGAGCAGTGTGCTGATCCTGTGGAGGTGACAGGATGACACTTACATAGTGGAAGGAGCAGAGTCCCCAGCAGCACAGAGTATTTCAGGAGAGCAGTGCGCTGATCCTGTGGAGGTGACAGGATGACACTTACATAGTGGAAGGAGCAGGGTCCCAGCAGCGCAGAGGATTTCAGGAGAGCAGTGTGCTGATCCTGTGGAGGTGACAGGGTGAGAGTTACATAGTGGAAGGAGCAGGGTCCCAGCAGCACAGAGTATTTCAGGAGAGCAGTGCGCTGATCCCGTGGAGGTGACAGGGTGAGAGTTACATAGTGGAAGGAGCAGTGTCCCAGCAGCACAGAGGATTTCAGGAGAGCAGTGTGCTGATCCTGTGGAGATGACAGGGTGAGAGTTACATAGTGGAAGGAGCAGGGTCCCCAGCAGCACAGAGGATTTCAGGAGAGGAGTGTTCTGATCCTGTGGAGGTGACAGGGTGAGAGTTACATAGTGGAAGGAGCAGTGTCCCAGCAGCACAGAGGATTTCAGGAGAGCAGTGTGCTGATCCCGTGGAGGTGACAGGATGAGGGTTACATAGTGGAAGGAGCAGGGTCCCAGCAGCACAGAGGATTTCAGGAGAGGAGTGTGCTGATCCTGTGGAGGTGACAGGATGAGAGTTACATAGTGTAAGGAGCAGGGTCCCAGCAGCACAGAGGATTTCAGGAGAG
The DNA here is from genome assembly GCF_014858855.1 of Bufo gargarizans. Classification (NCBI taxonomy): domain Eukaryota; kingdom Metazoa; phylum Chordata; class Amphibia; order Anura; family Bufonidae; genus Bufo; species Bufo gargarizans. The sequence goes on from NW_025334676.1 coordinate 23,858, forward strand.
GAGTGTGCTGATCCTGTGGAGGTGACAGGCTGGGAGTTACACAGTGGAAGAAGCAGGGTCCCCAGCAGCACAGAGGATTTCAGGAGAGCAGTGTGCTGATCCCGTGGAGGTGACAGGGTGAGAGTTACATAGTGGAAGGAGCAGGGTCCCAGCAGCACAGAGGATTTCAGGAGAGGAGTGTGCTGATCCTGTGGAGGTGACAGGCTGGGAGTTACACAGTGGAAGAAGCAGGGTCCCCAGCAGCACAGAGGATTTCAGGAGAGCAGTGTGCTGATCCTGTGGAGGTGACAGGATGAGGGTTACATAGTGGAAGGAGCAGGGTCCCAGCAGCACAGAGGATTTCAGGAGAGCAGTGTGCTGATCCTGTGGAGGTGACAGGATGAGAGTTACATAGTGGAAGGAGCAGGGTCCCAGCAGCACAGAGGATTTCAGGAGAGCAGTGTGCTGATCCTGTGGAGGTGACAGGATGAGAGTTACATAGTGGAAGGAGCAGGGTCCCAGCAGCACAGAGGATTTCAGGAGAGCAGCGTGCTGATCCTGTGGAAGGGACAGGATGAGAGTTACATAGTGGAAGGAGCAGGGTCCCAGCAGCACAGAGGATTTCAGGAGAGGAGTGTGCTGATCCTGTGGAGGTGACAGGGTGAGAGTTACATAGTGGAAGGAGCAGGGGCCCAGCAGCACAGAGGATTTCAGGAGAGGAGTGTGCGGATCCCGTGGAGGTGACAGGATGAGAGTTACATAGTGGAAGGAGCAGGGTCCCAGCAGCACAGAGTATTTCAGGAGAGTAGTGTGCTGATCCTGTGGTGGTGACAGGATGAGAGTTACATAGTGGAAGGAGCAGGGTCCCAGCAGCACAGAGGATTTCAGGAGAGCGGTGTGCTGATCCTGTGGAGGTGACAGGATGAGAGTTACATAGTGTAAGGAGCAGGGTCCCAGCAGCACAGAGGATTTCAGGAGAGCAGTGTGCTGATCCTGTGGAGGTGACAGGGTGAGAGTTACATAGTGGAAGGAGCAGGGTCCTCCCAGCAGCACAGAGGATTTCAGGAGAGCCGGGCAGAGGAGGTTGTGTTTGCTAAGCAGCCTGTATTATGCGGTGTGACCACCAGGTGGCGGCACACGTCTGATCTCTGTGTCCCCTCTGCAGACGTCCTGCTGTGAATCCATAGAAGATGATGAGAGTGATTTCTCCGGAGACTCCAGGTGAGTGGTCACGTGACTGTCGGTGCGTCCTACGTGTGCGGGGTGTGAGCCCCTCGTTTCCAGTCCTGATACGGGGTCCTGCTCTCTCAGCTCTGCAGATGAAGCCAAGGCATCGCCCCCTCATTCCCAGGCACTGGCACAGTGTAACGCCCCCGCCACCTGCTTGGCGCACGCAGGTAAGTGTCTGCCTGTTCCAGGCACTGATTGTCCCCCATACTTTACGCTGCAGCTCGGCTCCATCAGCACACAGCTGTGGGCGTCTGGAGTTTCTAGGGGGAGGGGCCATATAAAGGAGGAGGGACCATAGAAAGGAGGAGGGGCCATAGTAAGGAGGAGGGGCCATAGTAACAGGGAGGTGCCATAGAAAGGAGGAGGGGGCATTGTAAGGGGGAGGGGCCATAGTAAGGGGGATGGACAATAGTAAGGAGGGGGGGCCATAGTAAGGGGAGGGATCATAGTAAGGGGGAGGGGCCATAGTAAGGGGAGGGGCCATAGTAAGGAGGAGGAGCCATAGTAAGGGGTGGCCATAGTAAGGGGGAGGGGCTTTGTACATCTGGGGATGTAATGTGGCCGTTCTGCAGCGTAGTGTATTACTGATGTGAGGATGATGGGGGTAGTAGTGATGAGACCTCTGCTTCTTCCAGTGCCGGACGCTCCCCCCCGGCCCCCCTTCTCCTCTCGTCTTCTCTTTCACCCCACGTTTGAGGCGTATTTCGCCGCCGTCGCCGTCTGTCAGAACCTGGAGACTCGGGAGATGCGGCAGAGGCGGGAGGAAGGTAACGGCAGCAGAGCTGACACTCTAATGACTGCTCTTAAAGGGCCAGACAACGCTCCAATTACAAGGTCGGTGTTGTCAGTGAATGGAAACTTCTGACCTCTTTCATCTCACACCTGAGGCTTTGTTACAGTGTATCAGCACAGACAGGCTGCACACTGCTACATTGTAACACCCCCTCAGCTGCTGTCATGTGACTGCTTCATAGCTGATCACATGATAATCATATTGACTCCACCCACTGTATATAGTCACTACTACCACAGCGGACAGAATTACAACCACCATCATCTTCTCTCCATCCAGGATTTACTGCAAACCCTGGAGAATATTTCTACACCGACCCCTTACTGTCACCCGGACAACGAGTGTATAACTGCCTGTCACCCGCCAGTGACCAGGTACGTGTCCCCATGCAGGGGGCGGGGTAGGAGGAGGGGCAGGCCATAGCGCTCTTCTGTCTGTATCACCCTCCAGGGGGCGGGGCAGGCTCATAGCTCTCTTCTGTCTGTATCACCCTGCAGGGGGAGGGGCAGGCTCATAGCTCTCCTCTGTATCACCCTGCAGGGAGAGGGGCAGGCTCATAGCTCTCTTCTGTCTGTATCACCCTGCAGGAGGAGGGGCAGGCTCATAGCTCTCTTCTGTCTGTATCACCCTGCAGGAGGAGGGGCAGGCTCATAGCTCTCTTCTGTCTGTATCACCCTGCAGGAGGAGGGGCAGGCTCATAGCTCTCTTCTGTCTGTATCACCCTGCAGGAGGAGGGGCAGGCTCATAGCTCTCCTCTGTCTGTATCACCCTGCAGGAGGAGGGGCAGGCTCATAGCTCTCCTCTGTCTGTGTCACCCTGCAGGAGGAGGGGCAGGCTCATAGCTCTCCTCTGTCTGTATCACCCTGCAGGGCGAGGGGCAGGCTCATAGCTCTCTTCTGTCTGTATCACCCTGCAGGGGGAGGGGCGGGCTCATAGCTCTCCTCTGTCTGTGTCACCCTGCAGGAGGAGGGGCAGGCTCATAGCTCTCCTCTGTCTGTATCACCCTGCAGGAGGAGGGGCAGGCTCATAGCGCTCTTCTGTCTGTATCACCCTGCAGGGGGCGGGGCAGGTTCATAGCTCTCCTCTGTCTGTATCACCCTGCAGGATGAGGGGCAGGCTCATAGCTCTCCTCTGTCTGTATCACCCTGCAGGAGGAGGGGCAGGCTCATAGCTCTCTTCTGTCTGTATCACCCTGCAGGAGGAGGGGCAGGCTCATAGCTCTCTTCTGTCTGTATCACCCTGCAGGAGGAGGGGCAGGCTCATAGCTCTCCTCTGTCTGTATCACCCTGCAGGAGGAGGGGCAGGCTCATAGCTCTCTTCTGTCTGTATCACCCTGCAGGAGGAGGGGCAGGCTTATAGCTCTCTTCTGTCTGTATCACCCTGCAGGAGGAGGGGCAGGCTCATAGCTCTCTTCTGTCTGTATCACCCTGCAGGGGGCGGGGCAGGCTCATAGCTCTCTTCTGTCTGTATCACCCTGCAGGAGGAGGGGCAGGCTCATAGCTGTCTTCTGTCTGTATCACCCTGCAGGGGGCGAGGCAGGCTCATAGCTCTCTTCTGTCTGTATCACCCTGCAGGAGGAGGGGCAGGCTCATAGCTCTCTTCTGTCTGTATCACCCTGCAGGGGGCGGGGCAGGCTCATAGCTCTCCTCTGTTTGTATCACCCTGCAGGAGGAGGGGCAGGCTCATAGCTCTCCTCTGTCTATATCACCCTGCAGGAGGAGGGGCAGGCTCATAGCTCTCTTCTGTCTGTATCACCCTGCAGGAGGAGGGGCAGGCTCATAGCTCTCTTCTGTCTGTATCACCCTGCAGGAGGAGGGGCAGGCTCATAGCTCTCTTCTGTCTGTATCACCCTGCAGGAGGAGGGGCAGGCTCATAGCGCTCTTCTGTCTGTATCACCCTGCAGGGGGCGGGGCAGGCTCATAGCTCTCTTCTGTCTGTATCACCCTGCAGGAGGAGGGGCAGGCTCATAGCTCTCTTCTGTCTGTATCACCCTGCAGGAGGAGGGGCAGGCTCATAGCTCTCTTCTGTCTGTATCACCCTGCAGGAGGAGGGGCAGGCTCATAGCTCTCTTCTGTCTGTATCACCCTGCAGGGGGCGGGGCAGTCTCATAGCTCTCTTCTGTCTGTACCACCCTGCAGGGGGCAGGCTCATAGCTCTCTTCTGTCTGTATCACCCTGCAGGGGGAGGGGCAGGCTCATAGCTCTCTTCTGTCTGTATTACCCTGCAGGAGGAGGGGCAGGCTCATAGCTCTCTTCTGTCTTTATCACCCTGCAGGAGGAGGGGCAGGCTCATAGCGCTCTTCTGTCTGTATCACCCTGCAGGGGGCGGGGCAGGCTCATAGCTCTCTTCTGTCTGTATCACCCTGCAGGAGGAGGGGCAGGCTCATAGCTCTCTTCTGTCTGTATCACCCTGCAGGAGGAGGGGCAGGCTCATAGCTCTCTTCTGTCTGTATCACCCTGCAGGAGGAGGGGCAGGCTCATAGCTCTCTTCTGTCTGTATCACCCTGCAGGAGGAGGGGCAGGCTCATAGCTCTCTTCTGTCTGTATCACCATGCAGGAGGAGGGGCAGGTTCATAGCTCTCTTCTGTCTGTATCACCCTGCAGGAGGAGGGGCAGGCTCATAGCTCTCTTCTGTCTGTATCACCCTGCAGGAGGAGGGGCAGGCTCATAGCTCTCTTCTGTCTGTATCACCCTGCAGGGGGCGGGGCAGGCTCATAGCTCTCTTCTGTCTGTATCACCCTGCAGGAGGAGGGGCAGGCTCATAGCTCTCTTCTGTCTGTATCACCCTGCAGGGGGAGGGGCAGGCTCACAGCTCTCTTCTGTCTGTATCACCCTGCAGGAGGAGGGGCGGGCTCATAGCTCTCTTCTGTCTGTATCACCCTGCAGGAGGAGGGGCAGGCTCATAGCTCTCTTCTGTCTGTATCACCCTGCAGGAGGAGGGGCAGGCTCATAGCTCTCTTCTGTCTGTATCACCCTGCAGGAGGAGGGGCAGGCTCATAGCTCTCTTCTGTCTGTATCCCCCTGCAGGAGGAGGGGCAGGCTCATAGCTCTCCTCTGTCTGTATCACCCTGCAGGAGGAGGGGCAGGCTCATAGCTCTCTTCTGTCTGTATCACCCTGCAGGAGGAGGGGCAGGCTCATAGCGCTCTTCTGTCTGTATCACCCTGCAGGGGGCGGGGCAGGCTCATAGCTCTCTTCTGTCTGTATCACCCTGCAGGAGGAGGGGCAGGCTCATAGCTCTCTTCTGTCTGTATCACCCTGCAGGAGGAGGGGCAGGCTCATAGCTCTCTTCTGTCTGTATCACCCTGCAGGAGGAGGGGCAGGCTCATAGCTCTCTTCTGTCTGTATCACCCTGCAGGAGGAGGGGCAGGCTCATAGCTCTCTTCTGTCTGTATCACCCTGCAGGGGGCGGGGCAGGCTCATAGCTCTCCTCTGTTTGTATCACCCTGCAGGAGGAGGGGCAGGCTCATAGCTCTCCTCTGTCTATATCACCCTGCAGGAGGAGGGGCAGGCTCATAGCTCTCTTCTGTCTGTATCACCCTGCAGGAGGAGGGGCAGGCTCATAGCTCTCTTCTGTCTGTATCACCCTGCAGGAGGAGGGGCAGGCTCATAGCTCTCTTCTGTCTGTATCACCCTGCAGGAGGAGGGGCAGGCTCATAGCGCTCTTCTGTCTGTATCACCCTGCAGGGGGCGGGGCAGGCTCATAGCTCTCTTCTGTCTGTATCACCCTGCAGGAGGAGGGGCAGGCTCATAGCTCTCTTCTGTCTGTATCACCCTGCAGGAGGAGGGGCAGGCTCATAGCTCTCTTCTGTCTGTATCACCCTGCAGGAGGAGGGGCAGGCTCACAGCTCTCTTCTGTCTGTATCACCCTGCAGGAGGAGGGGCAGTCTCATAGCTCTCTTCTGTCTGTACCACCCTGCAGGGGGCAGGCTCATAGCTCTCTTCTGTCTGTATCACCCTGCAGGAGGAGGGGCAGGCTCATAGCTCTCTTCTGTCTGTATCACCCTGCAGGAGGAGGGGCAGGCTCATAGCGCTCTTCTGTCTGTATCACCCTGCAGGGGGCGGGGCAGGCTCATAGCGCTCTTCTGTCTGTATCACCCTGCAGGAGGAGGGGCAGGCTCATAGCTCTCTTCTGTCTGTATCACCCTGCAGGGGGCGGGGCAGGCTCATAGCTCTCTTCTGTCTGTATCACCCTGCAGGAGGAGGGGCAGGCTCATAGCTCTCTTCTGTCTGTATCACCCTGCAGGGGGCGGGGCAGGCTCATAGCTCTCTTCTGTCTGTATCACCCTGCAGGAGGAGGGGCGGGCTCATAGCTCTCTTCTGTCTGTATCACCCTGCAGGAGGAGGGGCAGGCTCATAGCTCTCTTCTGTCTGTATCACCCTGCAGGAGGAGGGGCAGGCTCATAGCTCTCTTCTGTCTGTATCACCCTGCAGGAGGAGGGGCAGGCTTATAGCTCTCTTCTGTCTGTATCACCCTGCAGGGGGCGGGGCAGGCTCATAGCTCTCTTCTGTCTGTATCACCCTGCAGGGGGCGGGGCAGTCTCATAGCGCTCTTCTGTCTGTATCACCCTGCAGGGGGCGGGGCAGGCTCATAGCTCTCTTCTGTCTGTATCACCCTGCAGGAGGAGGGGCAGGCTCATAGCTCTCTTCTGTCTGTATCACCCTGCAGGAGGAGGGGCAGGCTCATAGCTCTCTTCTGTCTGTATCACCCTGCAGGAGGAGGGGCAGGCACATAGCTCTCTTCTGTCTGTATCACCCTGCAGGAGGAGGGGCAGGCTCATAGCTCTCTTCTTTCTGTATCACCCTGCAGGAGGAGGGGCAGGCTCATAGCTCTCTTCTGTCTGTATCACCCTGCAGGGGGAGGGGCAGGCTTATAGCTCTCTTCTGTCTGTATCACCCTGCAGGAGGAGGGGCAGGCTCATAGCTCTCTTCTGTCTGTATCACCCTGCAGGAGGAGGGGCAGGCTCATAGCTCTCCTCTGTCTGTATCACCCTGCAGGGGGCGGGGCAGGCTCATAGCTCTCTTCTGTCTGTATCACCCTGCAGGGGGCGGGCTCATACATTATGTCTTTTTTCAGGTGATGGGCTGTTTTCGCCTTCAGACGCCGCCTCCCATCATGTCTTCCTGTGTCTTCCCCTCCTCCTATGATGATGACCCTATGGGTGATGATGAAGATATCGCGGAGGACATTTCACATAATGGAGGATCCTCGGAGTTGCCCCTTCTTCCTCCCGGCTCTGACCCCGTGGACATGGTCGCTCCCCAGTGTCTCGTCCTCCCAGTTTCAGGGTGTTGTGAGACGGTCAGTGCTGTCCCCTCCCCCGCGCTCTACACCCCGTCAGAGCTGGAGGCCGTGTGCGGACTGTTGTGTCTATCGGCCACATCCCCCCCGCACCGCGCACAATAGACACTGAGCTCCGCCCACCTCTGTATTATTTGTGTTTTTTCTTGTATTAGAGTGTAAGCTCTGCGGGTGAGCCCTGGTGTGTGGCCGGTAGTTCCGTCAGTCATAGTGACACCTGCAGGCCGTCCACTGATCTGACAGGTGATTAGACACCTTATCTGCTTGTATACCATGTCAGAGCGGTTGTCACAGCCCCGCCCCCTGTTGATGACATCACTTATACTGACTATCTGCTTGTATACCATGTCAGAGCGGTTGTCACAGCCCCGCCCCCCTCGTGGCATGCTTTCTGTGAGAGGCAGACCACGGACTCGGGCGCTGTTCGGACACTTTATTTATCAGACATAGCTTATACATTGCAGTTTTCCTGTGACTTTGGCGGCTGCACAGGCTGCGACCATTTTACAGGCCCATGGAAGGTGGAGCTTAGGCGTTGCCATGGAGACTGTCTACAGGCTCAACACAGGACAAGCTGATGGCAAGCGAGCGTTTCTATTGGCTCAGTTTCTTGTCCCACCCCCCAGGCAGCACTTGGAATGTTCCATTTACATACAATATAAGGGGGGGGACAGCTGATATGACTGATGGGGGATGACGTAGTTCCCCCCCTCGTTATGGCTCGCTGTAACGTAATAACACTTGGGGTTATAATACTCTGTTATAATCTATATATTACATCATCTCCATAAACCTCTAGTCATAGATTTCAACATTTCCTAAAAATTCTCATAATTCATGTAAAACAGACATCGAACACGCAAACGCTTTAACACGGACCCGCTTCCTACGCGCGCTGCAGGCAGCCATTTTGTGGAGGCCATTAAATTAAGTCACTTTAGGAGGCAGCTGGTGCCTCGTACCTTGTAGTAAAGTACCAGACGGCATCCACTCACAAAATGGCCGCTGCCCGGTGCGTCTGTCCGCGGCGGTCGTACCACATGTTTCATGAGGTTTTTTTGTTTCCAGATTTTTGGCTTTTGATAAAAACACTGTAAATCCGCGTCTCGTCTCGTTACCTTTGTCCCTGGCGCAGGGGCGATGACGGCAGCCATTTTGTGTAGTTGTCGCCCCTGACCACAGCTACATCGTACCTACTGGAGTCTGCTACACTTCTTGTTCGGACGTCTCCAGACGCTAAGTTTAGCCGCGGACACCGGTGATGTGGGGAAGCCATTTTGGAGGCGCAGCAATAGACACAAAATGGCTTCCTGCGCTACGAGACAGTTCTCGGTGTGGTTGTCGGAGTGGTTTCGGGAGTATTGACGGCTGCGTCGGCAAAGTCGGGGTAAATGTTCCCGTGGACGTTGACGGCGAGGTTGCTATGGCAACACTTCAGCGTTTATGGGAAAAGGCACATCTGATTGTAAAGTCCGGTCCTGATATTTTGAGTCACTTGTGAGATGCAAAGTGCAAGTAGTAACGGACATTGTGCGGCGGCGGCGGCGGCATCGTCTCCTCACCCCGACTCAACATTCTGTGAAAGAGAGAAAGAAAAAGGATAAACATATAATATACTACAGGCTCCGCCCATAGCCAGATGTTAGCGGAGTTCTCCTTTAAATTCCAACAGGTCGCTGACCACAGCACTCACACATGGGCTCTACACCCCAATTTCTGACAACTCGGGCCACCTGAGGAGACTGTACACCACATCTTCTGACAACTCTGGGCCACCTGAGGAGACTGTACACCACATCTTCTGACAACTCGGGACCACCTGAGGAGACTCTACACCACATCTTCTGACAACTCGGGCCACCTGAGGAGACTCTACACCACATCTTCTGACAACTCGGGACCACCTGAGGAGACTGTACACCACATCTTCTGACAACTCGGGACCACCTGAGGAGACTGTACACCACATCTTCTGACAACTCGGGCCACCTGAGGAGACTCTACACCACATCTTCTGACAACTCGGGACCACCTGAGGAGACTGTACACCACATCTTCTGACAACTCGGGACCACCTCAGGAGACTCTACACCACATCTTCTGACAACTCGGGCCACCTGAGGAGACTCTACACCACATCTTCTGACAACTCGGGACCACCTGAGGAGACTGTACACCACATCTTCTGACAACTCGGGACCACCTCAGGAGACTCTACACCACATCTTCTGACAACTCGGGCCACCTGAGGAGACTATACACAACATCTTCTGACAACCTCGGTGCCACCTGAGGAGACTATACACCACATCTTCTGACAACCTCGGTGCCACCTGAGGAGACTATACACCACATCTTCTGACAACTCGGGACCACCTCAGGAGACTCTACACCACATCTTCTGACAACTCGGGGCCACCTGAGGAGACTATACACCACATCTTCTGACAACTCGGGACCACCTGAGGAGACTCTACACCAAATCTTCTGACAACCTCGGTGCCACCTGAGGAGACTGTACAACCCGTCCTCACACACCTCCTCTACACTACACCTCCTGTATCTACTATTCCTGCACCGTCCTCACACACTCCTCTACACTACACCTCCTCCTGTATCTACTATTCCTGTACCGTCCTCACACACACTCCTCTACACTACACCTCCTCCTGTATCTACTATTCCTGTACTGTCCTCACACACACTCCTCTACACTACACCTCCTGTATCTACTATTCCTGTACCGTCCTCACACACACTCCTCTACACTACACCTCCTCCTACCTGTACCCTACACTACACTCATCCTGTATCTACTATTCCTGTACCGTCCTCACACACACTCCTCTACACTACACCTCCTCCTGTATCTACTATTCCTGTACCGTCCTCACACACACTCCTCTACACTACACCTCCTCCTGTATCTACTATTCCTGTACCGTCCTCACACACACTCCTCTACACTACACCTCCTCCTGTATCTACTATTCCTGTACCGTCCTCACACACACTCCTCTACACTACACCTCCTCCTGTATCTACTATTCCTGTACCGTCCTCACACACACTCCTCTACACTACACCTCCTCCTGTATCTACTATTCCTGTACCGTCCTCACACACACTCCTCTACACTACACCCTCCTGTATCTACTATTCCTGTACTGTCCTCACACACACTCCTCTACACTACACCTCCTCCTGTATCTACTATTCCTGTACCGTCCTCACACACACTCCTCTACACTACACCTCCCCTGTATCTACTATTCCTGTACCGTCCTCACACACACTCCTCTACACTACACCTCCTGTATCTACTATTCCTGTACCGTCCTCACACACACTCCTCTACACTACACCTCCTCCTGTATCTACTATTCCTGTACCGTCCTCACACACACTCCTCTACACTACACTCCTCCTGTATCTACTATTCCTGTACCTGTCCTCACACACACTCCTCTACACTACACCTCCTCCTGTATCTACTATTCCTGTACCGTCCTCACACACACTCCTCTACACTACACCTCCTCCTGTATCTACTATTCCTGTACCGTCCTCACACACACTCCTCTACACTACACCTCCTGTATCTACTATTCCTGTACCGTCCTCACACACACTCCTCTACACTACACCTCCTCCTGTATCTACTATTCCTGTACCGTCCTCACACACACTCCTCTACACTACACCTCCTGTATCTACTATTCCTGTACCGTCCTCACACACACTCCTCTACACTACACCTCCTCCTGTATCTACTATTCCTGTACCGTCCTCACACACACTCCTCTACACTACACCTCCTCCTGTATCTACTATTCCTGTACCGTCCTCACACACACTCCTCTACACTACACCTCCTCCTGTATCTACTATTCCTGTACCGTCCTCACACACACTCCTCTACACTACACCTCCTCCTGTATCTACTATTCCTGTACCGTCCTCACACACACTCCTCTACACTACACCTCCTCCTGTATCTACTATTCCTGTACCGTCCTCACACACACTCCTCTACACTACACCTCCTCCTGTATCTACTATTCCTGTACCGTCCTCACACACACTCCTCTACACTACACCTCCTCCTGTATCTACTATTCCTGTACCGTCCTCACACACACTCCTCTACACTACACCTCCTCCTGTATCTACTATTCCTGTACCTGTCCTCACACACACTCCTCTACACTACACCTCCTCCTGTATCTACTATTCCTGTACCTGTCCTCACACACACTCCTCTACACTACACCTCCTCCTGTATCTACTATTCCTGTACTGTCCTCACACACACTCCTCTACACTACACTCCTCCTGTATCTACTATTCCTGTACCGTCCTCACACACACTCCTCTACACTACACCTCCTCCTGTATCTACTATTCCTGTACCGTCCTCACACACACTCCTCTACACTACACCTCCTGTATCTACTATTCCTGTACCGTCCTCACACACACTCCTCTACACTACACCTCCTCCTGTATCTACTATTCCTGTACCGTCCTCACACACACTCCTCTACACTACACCTCCTCCTGTATCTACTATTCCTGTACCGTCCTCACACACACTCCTCTACACTACACCTCCTCCTGTATCTACTATTCCTGTACCGTCCTCACACACACTCCTCTACACTACACCTCCTCCTGTATCTACTATTCCTGTACCGTCCTCACACACACTCCTCTACACTACACCTCCTCCTGTATCTACTATTCCTGTACCGTCCTCACACACACTCCTCTACACTACACCTCCTCCTGTATCTACTATTCCTGTACCGTCCTCACACACACTCCTCTACACTACACCTCCTCCTGTATCTACTATTCCTGTACCGTCCTCACACACACTCCTCTACACTACACCTCCTCCTGTATCTACTATTCCTGTACCGTCCTCACACACACTCCTCTACACTACACCTCCTGTATCTACTATTCCTGTACCGTCCTCACACACACTCCTCTACACTACACCTCCTCCTGTATCTACTATTCCTGTACCGTCCTCACACACACTCCTCTACACTACACCTCCTCCTGTATCTACTATTCCTGTACCGTCCTCACACACACTCCTCTACACTACACCTCCTCCTGTATCTACTATTCCTGTACCGTCCTCACACACACTCCTCTACACTACACCTCCTCCTGTATCTACTATTCCTGTACCGTCCTCACACACACTCCTCTACACTACACCTCCTCCTGTATCTACTATTCCTGTACCGTCCTCACACACACTCCTCTACACTACACCTCCTCCTGTATCTACTATTCCTGTACCGTCCTCACACACACTCCTCTACACTACACCTCCTCCTGTATCTACTATTCCTGTACCGTCCTCACACACACTCCTCTACACTACACCTCCTCCTGTATCTACTATTCCTGTACCGTCCTCACACACACTCCTCTACACTACACCTCCTCCTGTATCTACTATTCCTGTACTGTCCTCACACACACTCCTCTACACTACACCTCCTCTGTATCTACTATTCCTGTACCGTCCTCACACACACTCCTCTACACTACACCTCCTCCTGTATCTACTATTCCTGTACCGTCCTCACACACACTCCTCTACACTACACCTCCTCCTGTATCTACTATTCCTGTACCGTCCTCACACACACTCCTCTACACTACACCTCCTCCTGTATCTACTATTCCTGTACCGTCCTCACACACACTCCTCTACACTACACCTCCTCCTGTATCTACTATTCCTGTACCGTCCTCACACACACTCCTCTACACTACACCTCCTCCTGTATCTACTATTCCTGTACCGTCCTCACACACACTCCTCTACACTACACCTCCTCCTGTATCTACTATTCCTGTACCGTCCTCACACACACTCCTCTACACTACACCTCCTCCTGTATCTACTATTCCTGTACCGTCCTCACACACACTCCTCTACACTACACCTCCTCCTGTATCTACTATTCCTGTACTGTCCTCACACACACTCCTCTACACTACACCTCCTGTATCTACTATTCCTGTACCGTCCTCACACACACTCCTCTACACTACACCTCCTCCTGTATCTACTATTCCTGTACTGTCCTCACACACACTCCTCTACACTACACCTCTGTCCTCACACACACTCCTCTACACTACACCTCCTCCTGTATCTACTATTCCTGTACCGTCCTCACACACACTCCTCTACACTACACCTCCTCCTGTATCTACTATTCCTGTACTGTCCTCACACACACTCCTCTACACTACACCTCCTGTATCTACTATTCCTGTACCGTCCTCACACACACTCCTCTACACTACACCTCCTCCTGTATCTACTATTCCTGTACTGTCCTCACACACACTCCTCTACACTACACCTCCTGTATCTACTATTCCTGTACCGTCCTCACACACACTCCTCTACACTACACCTCCTCCTGTATCTACTATTCCTGTACCGTCCTCACACACACTCCTCTACACTACACCTCCTCCTGTATCTACTATTCCTGTACCGTCCTCACACACACTCCTCTACACTACACCTCCTCCTGTATCTACTATTCCTGTACCGTCCTCACACACACTCCTCTACACTACACCTCCTCCTGTATCTACTATTCCTGTACCGTCCTCACACACACTCCTCTACACTACACCTCCTCCTGTATCTACTATTCCTGTACCGTCCTCACACACACTCCTCTACACTACACCTCCTCCTGTATCTACTATTCCTGTACCGTCCTCACACACACTCCTCTACACTACACCTCCTGTATCTACTATTCCTGTACCGTCCTCACACACACTCCTCTACACTACACCTCTCCTGTATCTACTATTCCTGTACCGTCCTCACACACACTCCTCTACACTACACCTCCTCCTGTATCTACTATTCCTGTACCGTCCTCACACACACTCCTCTACACTACACCTCCTCCTGTATCTACTATTCCTGTACCGTCCTCACACACACTCCTCTACACTACACCTCCTCCTGTATCTACTATTCCTGTACCGTCCTCACACACACTCCTCTACACTACACCTCCTCCTGTATCTACTATTCCTGTACCGTCCTCACACACACTCCTCTACACTACACCTCCTGTATCTACTATTCCTGTACCGTCCTCACACACACTCCTCTACACTACACCTCCTCCTGTATCTACTATTCCTGTACCGTCCTCACACACACTCCTCTACACTACACCTCCTGTATCTACTATTCCTGTACCGTCCTCACACACACTCCTCTACACTACACCTCCTGTATCTACTATTCCTGTACCGTCCTCACACACACTCCTCTACACTACACCTCCTCCTGTATCTACTATTCCTGTACCGTCCTCACACACTCCTCTACACTACACCTCCTCCTGTATCTACTATTCCTGTACTGTCCTCACACACACTCCTCTACACTACACCTCCTCCTGTATCTACTATTCCTGTACCGTCCTCACACACACTCCTCTCCACTACACCTCCTGTATCTACTATTCCTGTACCGTCCTCACACACACTCCTCTACACTACACCTCCTGTATCTACTATTCCTGTACTGTCCTCACACACACTCCTCTACACTTCTCCTACCTGTTTCGTCTCTGCTACCTCTCCTCAGTTCTCCGGACATCTGGAAGTCGATGCTGGCGTAGGTGTTGATGTATGGAGCTGGTGCCAGGTTTCCAGACTTAATAGGGGGCAGTACGCTGGGCCCCAGTAGTGCAGCAGAGGGGGTTGCGCCCCCGGCATCCTTTGCCAGATCCAGGTCTATGTAGTTAAGTCCAGACTCCTCCACTGGAGGACGACTCCCATTGTGCGGGGTTAGAGGAGCCCCATCGGAGCAGTGTCTGCTTCTGGCAGAAGGTTCTGTCCTGGAGAACTTTGCCTGTTCCGGACCTTTGTGGAGGGTACACCCAGACACTCCAGTGAGGAGTCCCTTCAAGGTGGTGTCCACAGAGCAGGACCGGACCACCAGTGTCTTCTCCATGTGGTCGATGGTGGAGTCCCCTGGGACCCGGGCACTGGCGCCATATACACCTGTTGGATCGATGGGCCTGAAGGTCTTCTCACTGTTGGCCGCCATCCAGTAGCTGTTCTCTGTGGTGGTCTTGGTGGAGGACCTCTCCATGGCTGGTGGTTTCCATGGTGTCTTCTCCAATGCTGGTTTGGGCAGCTTTCCGGTCTCTGCGGCCGGTTTTTTCTCCGGTCTGACTGCCATTTTGACATGAGAGGGTAGGGTCTCTGGCTCAAAAGCCATTTGAGTGTAGTCCCCGTTTGGAGCGTGGCTGTGAATCTCCATGGCAATGTACTCTGCCTGATGGGGGTCATCCTTGCTGGTGGTCTTCTCTGGCTTAGATCTGTAATGGATGCTGACATACTCTCCGGGACTGGGCGGTCTGCCGTAGTTTCTGGGCAGCATACTGGGCCGCCACGTGTCCACAGACATACTGAGCGGTCTCCGGCACCTGCCGCCAGTCCCTTCCTCCAGACTGTCAGAGGAGGAGGAGTAATGGGACGGGGGCACGGAGTCCATTTTGTAAGAGCGAGGCAGTGAGCGGTAGGAGGCCGGGATCCTGGTGGGCCGGTCAGTAGAGGTTTGCGTGTTCTCCTGTGACAGGGGTGGCGTGTTGGAGGCGGAGCGGCTCAGTGACCACATGTTCATGTAGTCTGACGCCTGGCTATCAGCGCTGCCTACAGTCATCTCACCCAGGGGCGGCCAGCTTGTCCTCTCCGGGGAGCAGCTCCCAAGAGGCGACATCATGACGTAGCCGGCCATTTCTATAGGTGCGGGGGGTGAGATGCTGTTGGGGGTCATGGGCATGTAATCGTGGGAGGGTCTACCGCCAGGTAACATGGGCATGTAGCCGCCTTCCTGGCGCACTTCGCTCCTCCCCATCATGGCGTAGTTCTCTTCATTGTCCATCTTGGAGGGTCGTCCTCCATGTTCTTCATTAGGTGGCGGTTGGGTAAGGTCTAGCGTCTGGGGTCTCCTCCCTAATTGCCCCATGGAGATGTAATTAGTTTCAGCCAATGGTGATGGCGGCAGGTAAGTGGGCGGCTCAAATCCCGGGCTGGAGCCATACTCATCAGATGAGGCGGAGCCGTAGTCCGCCGAGGGGTGGCCGCTCCGAGGAAGCTTCTCCTCATCCTCTTCTAGGGAGTGTGGACTCTGATCTCGGGGTTTCATCGCCGGAGAGCTGTCCATCGGGACCTCTGACCTGGATCTACGGGACAGACCTACCTGGCTGGGGGGAGGGGGATTAGGTAGGTGACGTCGGGAAGGAACAGTGATGGGGGTGGAGGACAGGGACTGACTCTTGGTGCGAGGACGAAACTCTTCGCTCAGAGACTTCATGGCTTCTAGGATGGTCTCATGCATGTTCTGCGCGACTACAGAGTCTTCCACCTGCAAAGTGACCAGAGGTAAGTACCCGACACCTAGGTATGTAACCCTCGTACTCCAACTATGAGCCCGGGCAGATGACCTCTTTATGGCAAAGTAAGTATGTCCCTCATTCTGGGAATCAGTGGGGTCCCCGACTAGAGCACCAAATCTAGCCCCGCCCACAGCCAATAATATATGGAGCCCTGTATCTAGCCCCGCCCACAGTAAGTAATATCAGGAGCCCTGGATCTAGCCCCGCCCACAGTCAGTAATATCAGGAGCCCTGGATCTAGCCCCGCCCACTGTCAGTAATATCAGGAGCCCTGGATCTAGCCCCGCCCACAGTCAGTAATATCAGGAGCCCTGGATCTATCCCCGCCCACAGTAATGTCAGGAGCCCCATCTGTGACCCCGCTTATGTTCAGTAATATCAGGAGCCCTGTATCTAGCCCCGCCCACAGTCAGTAATATTAGGAGCTGCATATCTAGCCCCGCCCGCAGTCAGTAATGTCAGGAGCACCATCTGTAATCCTGCCCATGTTCAGTAATATCAGGAGCCCTATATCTAGCTCCACCCAAAGTCAGTACTGTCAGGAGCTGCATATCTAGCTCCGCCCACAGCCAGTAATATTGGGAGCCCCCTATCTAGCCCCATCCATGCTCAGTAATGTCAAGAGCCCCATATCTAGCCCCACCCATGCTCAGTAATGTCAGGAGCCCCCTATCTAGCCCCACCTATGCTCAGTAATGTCAGGAGCCCCATATCTAGCCCTGCCCACATTCAGTAATGTCAGGTGCCCCATATCTAGCCCCTTCCACGCTCAGTAATGTCAAGAGCCCCCTATCTAGTCCTGCCTATGCTCAGTAATGTCAGGAGCCCCCTATCTAGCCCTGCCCACATTCAGTAATGTCAGGAGCCCCATATCTAGCCCCTCCCACGCTCAGTAATGTCAGGAGCCCCATATCTAGTCCTGCCTATGCTCAGTAATGTCAGGAGCCCCCTATCTAGCCCCGCCCATTCTCAGTAATGTCAGGAGTCCCCATATCTAGCCCCGCCCATTCTCAGTAATGTCAGGAGCCCCATATCTAGCCCCTCCCAGGCTCAGTAATGTCAGGAGCCCCATATCTAGCCCTGCCCATGCTCAGTAATGTCAGGAGCCCCATATCTAGCCCCTCCCAGGCTCAGTAATGTCAGGAGCCCCATATCTAGCCCCTCCCAGGCTCAGTAATGTCAGGAGCCCCATATCTAGCCCCGCCCATGCTCAGTAATGTCAGGAGCCCCATATCTAGCCCCTCCCAGGCTCAGTAATGTCAGGAGCCCCATATCTAGCACCTCCCAGGCTCAGTAATGTCAGGAGCCCTATATGAAGCCCCGCCCATGTTCAGTAATGTCAGGAGCCCCATATCTAGCCCCACCCATGCTCAGTAATGTCAGGAGCCCCATATCTAGCACCTCCCAGGCTCAGTAATGTCAGGAGCCCCATATCTAGCCCCGCCGATGCTCAGTAATGTCAGGAGCCCCCTATCTAGCCCTGCCCACATTCAGTAATGTCAGAAGCCCCATATCTAGCCCCACCCATGCTCAGTAATGTCAGGAGCCCCCTATCTAGTCCTGCCTATGCTCAGTAATGTCAGGAGCCCCCTATCTAGCCCCGCCCATGCTCAGTAATGTCAGGAGCCCCCTATCTAGCCCTGCCCACATTCAGTAATGTCAGGAGCCCCATATCTAGCCCCTCTCACGCTCAGTAATGTCAGGAGCCCCATATCTAGTCCTGCCTATGCTCAGTAATGTCAGGAGCCCCCTATCTAGCCCCGCCCATTCTCAGTAATGTCAGGAGCCCCATATCTAGCCCCGCCCATTCTCAGTAATGTCAGGAGCCCCATATCTAGCCCCTCCCAGGCTCAGTAATGTCAGGAGCCCCATATCTAGCCCCGCCCATGCTCAGTAATGTCAGGAGCCCCATATCTAGCCCTGCCCATGCTCAGTAATGTCAGGAGCCCCATATCTAGCCCCTCCCAGGCTCAGTAATGTCAGGAGCCCCATATCTAGCCCCGCCCATGCTCAGTAATGTCAGGAGCCCCATATCTAGCACCTCCCAGGCTCAGTAATGTCAGGAGCCCTATATGAAGCCCCGCCCATGTTCAGTAATGTCAGGAGCCCCATATCTAGCCCCACCCATGCTCAGTAATGTCAGGAGCCCCATATCTAGCACCTCCCAGGCTCAGTAATGTCAGGAGCCCCATATCTAGCCCCGCCGATGCTCAGTAATGTCAGGAGCCCCCTATCTAGCCCTGCCCACATTCAGTAATGTCAGAAGCCCCATATCTAGCCCCACCCATGCTCAGTAACGTCAGGAGCCCCATATCTAGCACCTCCCAGGCTCAGTAATGTCAGGAGCCCTATATGAAGCCCCGCCCATGTTCAGTAATGTCAGGAGCCCCATTTCTAGCCCCGCCCTTGCTCAGTAATGTCAGGAGCCCTATATGTAGCCCCACCCATGCTCAGTAATTTCAGGAGCCCCATATCTAGCCCTGCTTACGCTAGGTCAGGAGCCCTATATGAAGCCCCGCCCATGCTCAGTAATGTCAGGAGCCCCATATCTAGCCCCCGCCCATGCTCAGTAATGTCAGGAGCCCCATATCTAGCCCCCGCCCATGCTCAGTAATGTCAGGAGCCCCATATCTAGCCCCCGCACATGCTCAGTAATGTCAGGAGCCCCATATCTAGCCCTGCTTACGCTAGGTCAGGAGCCCTATATGAAGCCCCGCCCATGCTCAGTAATGTCAGGAGCCCCATATCTAGCCCCTCCCAGGCTCAGTAATGTCAGGAGCCCCATATCTAGCCCCGCCCATGCTCAGTAATGTCAGGAGCCCCATATCTAGCACCTCCCAGGCTCAGTAATGTCAGGAGCCCCATATCTAGCACCTCCCAGGCTCAGTAATGTCAGGAGCCCCATATCTAGCACCTCCCAGGCTCAGTAATGTCAGGAGCCCTATATGAAGCCCCGCCCATGTTCAGTAATGTCAGGAGCCCCATATCTAGCCCCACCCATGCTTTAGTAATGTCAGGAGCCCCATATCTAGCACCTCCCAGGCTCAGTAATGTCAGGAGCCCCATATCTAGCCCCGGCGATGCTCAGTAATGTCAAGAGCCCCCTATCTAGCCCTGCCCACATTCAGTAATGTCAGGAGCCCTATATGTAGCCCCACCCATGCTCAGTAACGTCAGGAGCCCCATATCTAGCCCCCGCCCATGCTCAGTAATGTCAGGAGCCCCATATCTAGCCCCCGCCCATGCTCAGTAATGTCAGGAGCCCCATATCTAGCCCTGCTTACGCTAGGTCAGGAGCCCTATATGAAGCCCCGCCCATGCTCAGTGATGTCAGGAGCCCCATATCTAGCCCCCGCCCATGCTCAGTAATGTCAGGAGCTCCCTATCTAGCCCCCGCCCATGCTCAGTAATGTCAGGAGCCCCATATCTAGCCCCCTCCCATGCTCAGTAATGTCAGGAGCTCCCTATCTAGCCCCCGCCCATGCTCACTAATGTCAGGAGCCCCATATCTAGCCCCCGCCCATGCTCAGTAATGTCAGGAGCCACATATCTAGCCCCCGCCCATGCTCAGTAATGTCAGGAGCCCCATATCTAGCCCCGCCCATGCTCAGTAATGTCAGGAGCCCCATACGTAGCCCCTGCTCTCACCTGCATCCATAACTCTCCAGGTCCGGTGATGGCCGACCTTCCCACCTCCACAAAGAAATAGTTGTCGGAGTGGCCGCACCGGCGGACGTTCATGA
This sequence comes from Bufo gargarizans, assembly GCF_014858855.1. NCBI lineage: Eukaryota > Metazoa > Chordata > Amphibia > Anura > Bufonidae > Bufo > Bufo gargarizans. Next base: position 44,384 of record NW_025334676.1, read on the forward strand.
GCTGCAGGGTGACGGATGGGGTGTCACAGCGCAGGCGCAGTAGGCTCAGGGTGCGCTCCGTCAGACACAAGCGGTACACACCGGAGAGGTTACGTGTCTGACCCAGGCCGCGAGGGCGTAAGCTGACCTGCCAGACCTCACGGAAGGGTGGACCAGGCCAAGAGGCGCCATCTTCTGATGAGGATGAGAAGGCGCGGGCTGCGGAGAAGAACACGGATCATGAGTGTTACATACACAGCACAGAGGAGGAGAACACGGATCATGAGTGTTACATACACAGTACAGAGGAGGAGAACACGGATCATGTGTGTTACATACACAGCACAGAGGAGGAGAACATGGATCATGTGTGTTACATACACAGCACAGAGGAGGAGAACACGGATCATGAGTGTTACATACACAGCACAGAGGAGGAGAACACGGATCATGTGTGTTACATACACAGTACAGAGGAAGGGAACACGGAACATGTGTGTTACATACACAGTACAGAGGAAGGGAACACGGAACATGTGTGTTACATACACAGCACAGAGGAGGAGAACACGGATCATGTGTGTTACATAAACAGTACAGAGGAGGAGAACACGTATCATGTGTGTTACATACACAGTACAGAGGAAGGGAACACGGATCGTGTGTGTTACACAGCACAGAGGAAGGGAACACGGAACATGTGTGTTACATACACAGCACAGAGGAGGAGAACACGGATCATGTGTGTTACATACACAGTACAGAGGAGGAGAACACGGATCATGTGTGTTACATACACAGAACAGAGGAAGGGAACACGGATCATGTGTGTTACATACACAGCACAGAGGAAGGGAACACGGAACATGTGTGTTACATACACAGCACAGAGGAGGAGAACACGGATCATGTGTGTTACATACACAGTACAGAGGAGGAGAACACGGATCATGTGTGTTACATACACAGAACAGAGGAAGGGAACACGTATCATGTGTGTTACATACACAGTACAGAGGAAGGGAACACGGATCGTGTGTGTTACACAGCACAGAGGAAGGGAACACGGATCATGTGTGTTACATACACAGCACAGAGGAAGAGAACACGGATCATGTGTGTTACATACACAGTACAGAGGAGGAGAACACGGATCATGTGTGTTACATACACAGAACAGAGGAAGGGAACACGGATCATGTGTGTTACATACACAGTACAGAGGAGGAGAACACGGATCATGTGTGTTACATACACAGTACAGAGGAGGAGAACACGGATCATGTGTGTTACATACACAGTACAGAGGAAGGGAACACGGATCATGTGTGTTACATACACAGTACAGAGGAGGAGAACACGGATCATGTGTGTTACATACACAGTACAGAGGAGGAGAACACGGATCATGTGTGTTACATACACAGTAAAAAGGAGGAGAACACGGATCATGTGTGTTACATACACAGCACAGAGGAAGAGAACACGGATCATGTGTGTTACATACACAGTACAGAGGAGGAGAACACGGATCATGTGTGTTACATACACAGAACAGAGGAAGGGAACACGGATCATGTGTGTTACATACACAGTACAGAGGAGGAGAACACGGATCATGTGTGTTACATACACAGAACAGAGGAAGGGAACACAGATCATGTGTGTTACATACACAGTAAAAAGGAGGAGAACACGGATCATGTGTGTTACATACACAGTACAGAGGAAGGGAACACGGATCATGTGTGTTACATACAGAGGAGACTGTTACCTATAGCAGCCAATCACAGCACAGCTCTCATGCTTCGTAGAGCGCCAGATAAATGAAGGCAGCGCTGTGATTGGTCGCTGAGGAAGAATTACCACTTGATTGCACAAGTCTGCCCCTAGTGTCCATAACATGTACTACATCTGGTGCCATATGGAGAACATAGGGTTAAATCACGGTACCCAATTTATCTGTCAGTAGTGCAGACTACACTGCACTGATAGCTCCTGGGATCTGCAGAACATCACACGTTCTACCTCCTGACAGATACATAGTGATGTATCCTGCAGATTATTACACTACTGACCTTTTTAGAGATCTGCAGAACATCGCTCTGCCCCAGGGACATCTTAGATGAAATGAAAAAAAAAAAACTCTACAGGAAGTTATTAATTAAGGGAGTGACGTTCTGCAGAAAAACAAGTGTTCTGACGCCATGATCACCATGGATACACACCTTTGGTAGATGCAGCTTTGGTAACCATGACAACTGTAAGGCTTTGGGGCCTAAAATGTGTTAGCTTTTCAGAACAGCCGAGGTGGAGGTGAGAGGTAAAGCTATGGAGGACACAGCGGGCAGCAGACCCCACCTCATGAGGACACAGCGGGCAGCAGACCCCACCTCATGAGGACACAGCGGGCAGCAGACCCCACCTCAGGGGGCAGATGGGGACACAGCGGGCAGCAGACCCCACCTCAGGGGGCAGATGGGGACACAGCGGGCAGCAGACCCCACCTCAGGGGGCAGATGGGGACACAGCGGGCAGCAGACCCCCACCCCAGGGGGAAACAGCGGGCAGCAGACCCCCCACCCCAGGAGGACACAGCGGGCAGCAGACCCCACCTCAGGGGGCAGATGGGGACACAGCGGGCAGCAGACCCCACCTCAGGGGGCAGATGGGGACACAGCGGGCAGCAGACCCCACCTCAGGGGGCAGATGGGGACACAGCGGGCAGCAGACCCCCACCCCAGGGGGAAACAGCGGGCAGCAGACCCCCCACCCTAGGAGGACACAGCGGGCAGGAGACCCCCACCTCAGGGGGCAGATGGGGACACAGCGGGCAGCAGACCCCCACCTCAGGGGGCAGATGGGGACACAGCGGGAAAGACCCCCACCCCAGGGGGAAACAGCGGGCAGCAGACCCCCCACCCCAGGAGGACACAGCGGGCAGGAGACCCCCACCTCAGGGGGCAGATGGGGAGACAGCGGGCAGCAGACCCCCACCTCAGGGGGCAGATGGGGACACAGCGGGCAAGACCCCCACCCCAGGGGGAAACAGCGGGCAGCAGACCCCCACCCCAGGAGGACACAGCGGGCAGGAGACCCCCACCTCAGGGGGCAGATGGGGACACAGCGGGCAAGACCCCCACCCCAGGTGGAAACAGCGGGCAGCATACCCCCACCTCAGGAGGACACAGCGGGCAGGAGACCCCCACCTCAGGGGGCAGATGGGGACACAGCGGGCAAGACCCCCACCCCAGGGGGAAACAGCGGGCAGCAGACCCTCCACCCCAGTAGGACACAGCGGGCAGGAGACCCCCACCTCAGGGGGCAGATGGGGACACAGCGGGCAGCAGACCCCCACCCCAGAGGGCAGACCGGAGGACACAGCGGGCAGCAGACCCCCACCCCAGGGGGCAGATGGGGAAACAGCGGGCAAGACCCCCCACCCCAGGGGGAAACAGCGGGCAGCAGACCCCCACCCCAGGAGGACACAGCGGGCAGCAGACCCCCACCCCAGGGGGCAGATGGGGACACAGCAGGCAGCAGACCCCCACCCCAGAGGGCAGACCGGAGGACACAGCGGGCAGCAGACACCACTCCAGAGGGCCGACAGGAGGATACAGCGGGCAGCAGACCCCCACCCCAGAGGGCAGACAGGAAGACACAGCGGGCAGCAGACCGCCACCCCAGAGGGCAGACAGGAGGACACAGCGGGCAGCAGACCCCCACCCCAGAGGGCAGACAGGAGGATACAGCAGGCAGCAGACCCCCACCCCAGAGGGCAGACAGGAGGATACAGCGGGCAGCAGACCCCCACCCCAGGGGGCAGATGGGGACACAGCGGGCAGCAGACCCCCACCCCAGGGGGCAGATGGGGACACAGCGGGCAGCAGACCCCCACCCCAGGGGGCAGATGGGGACACAGCGGGCAAGACCCCCCCACCTCAGGGGGCAGATGGGGACACAGCGGGCAGCAGACCCCCACCCCAGGGGGCAGACAGGAGGATACAGCGGGCAGCAAACACCACTCCAGGGGGTAGACAGGAGGACACAGCGGGCAGCAGACACCACTCCAGAGGGCAGACAGGAGGACACAGCGGGCAGCAGACCCCCACCCCAGAGGGCAGACAGGAGGACACAGCGGGCAGCAGACACCACCCCAGAGGGCAGACAGAAGGATACAGCGGGCAGCAGACACCACTCCAGAGGGCAGACAGGAGGACACAGCGGGCAGCAGACCCCCACCCCAAAGGGCAGACAGGAGGACACAGCGGGCAGCAGACCCCCACCCCAGAGGACAGACAGGAGGACACAGCGGGCAGCAGACACCACTCCAGAGGGCAGACAGGAGGACACAGCGGGCAGCAGACCCCCACCCCAGAGGACAGACAGGAGGACACAGCGGGCAGCAGACACCATTCCAGAGGGCAGACAGGAGGACACAGCGGGCAGCAGACACCATTCCAGAGGGCAGACAGGAGGACACAGCAGGCAGCAGACCCCCACCCCAGAGGGCAGACAGGAAGACACAGCGGGCAGCAGACCCCCACCCCAGAGGGCAGACAGGAGGACACAGCGGGCAGCAGACCCCCACCCCAGAGGGCAGACAGGAGGACACAGTGATTTGACCCCTGACTCAGAGAAGGTTTTAATATGTCCTGCAATCGGAGAGTTCAATTAAGGTAGTTTTAGAATACAATAAATCAGGGAAGTCACCCACTAAGACTGTTCTGCTGCACCACAATGCTATATGCACACACAGTCCAGACACTGCTACACCATGACCTGTATACACACAGTCCAGACACTGCTACACCATGACCTGTATACACACAGTCCAGACACTGCTACACCATGACCTGTATACACACACAGTCCAGACACTACTACACCATGACCTGTATACACACAGTCCAGACACTACTACACCATGACCTGTATACACACAGTCCAGACACTACTACACCATGACCTGTATACACACAGTCCAGACACTACTACACCATGACCTGTATACACACAGTCCAGACACTACTACACCATGACCTGTATACACACAGTCCAGACACTGCTACACCATGACCTGTATACACACAGTCCAGACACTGCTACACCATGACCTGTATACACACAGTCCAGACACTGCTACACCATGACCTGTATACACACACAGTCCAGACACTACTACACCATGACCTGTATACACACAGTCCAGACACTACTACACCATGACCTGTATACACACAGTCCAGACACTACTACACCATGACCTGTATACACACAGTCCAGACACTACTACACCATGACCTGTATACACACAGTCCAGACACTACTACACCATGACCTGTATACACACAGTCCAGACACTGCTACACCATGACCTGTATACACACAGTCCAGACACTACTACACCATGACTTGTATACACACAGTCCAGACACTACTACACCATGACCTGTATACACACAGTCCAGACACTACTACACCATGACCTGTATACACACAGTCCAGACACTGCTACACCATGACCTGTATACACACACAGTCCAGACACTACTACACCATGACCTGTATACACACAGTCCAGACACTACTACACCATGACCTGTATACACACAGTCCAGACACTACTACACCATGACCTGTATACACACACAGTCCAGACACTGCTACACCATGACCTGTATAGACACAGTCCAGACACTACTACACCATGACCTGTATACACACAGTCCAGACACTGCTACACCATGACCTGTATACACACAGTCCAGACACTACTACACCATGACCTGTATACACACAGTCCAGACACTACTACACCATGACCTGTATACACACAGTCCAGACACTGCTACACCATGACCTGTATAGACACAGTCCAGACACTACTACACCATGACCTGTATAGACACAGTCCAGACACTACTACACCATGACCTGTATACACACAGTCCAGACACTACTACACCATGACCTTTATACACACAGTCCAGACACTACTACACCATGACCTGTATACACACAGTCCAGACACTACTACACCATGACCTGTATACACACAGTCCAGACACTGCTACACCATGACCTGTATACACACACAGTCCAGACACTACTACACCATGACCTGTATACACACACAGTCCAGACACTGCTACACCATGACCTGTATAGACACAGTCCAGACACTACTACACCATGACCTGTATACACACAGTCCAGACACTGCTACACCATGACCTGTATACACACAGTCCAGACACTACTACACCATGACCTGTATACACACAGTCCAGACACTACTACACCATGACCTGTATACAAACAGTCCAGACACTGCTACACCATGACCTGTATAGACACAGTCCAGACACTACTACACCATGACCTGTATAGACACAGTCCAGACACTACTACACCATGACCTGTATAGACACAGTCCAGACACTACTACACCATGACTTGTATACACACAGTCCAGACACTACTACACCATGACCTGTATAGACACAGTCCAGACACTGCTACACCATGACCTGTATACACACAGTCCAGACACTACTACACCATGACCTTTATACACACAGTCCAGACACTACTACACCATGACCTGTATACACACAGTCCAGACACTACTACACCATGACCTGTATACACACAGTCCAGACACTGCTACACCATGACCTGTATACACACAGTCCAGACACTGCTACACCATGACCTGTATACACACAGTCCAGACACTACTACACCATGACCTGTATACACACAGTCCAGACACTACTACACCATGACCTGTATACACACAGTCCAGACACTGCTACACCATGACCTGTATACACACAGTCCAGACACTACTACACCATGACTTGTATACACACAGTCCAGACACTACTACACCATGACCTGTATACACACAGTCCAGACACTACTACACCATGACCTGTATACACACAGTCCAGACACTGCTACACCATGACCTGTATACACACACAGTCCAGACACTACTACACCATGACCTGTATACACACAGTCCAGACACTACTACACCATGACCTGTATACACACAGTCCAGACACTACTACACCATGACCTGTATACACACAGTCCAGACACTACTACACCATGACCTGTATACACACAGTCCAGACACTGCTACACCATGACCTGTACACACACAGTCCAGACACTGCTACACCATGACCTGTATACACACACAGTCCAGACACTACTACACCATGACCTGTATACACACACAGTCCAGACACTGCTACACCATGACCTGTATAGACACAGTCCAGACACTACTACACCATGACCTGTATACACACAGTCCAGACACTGCTACACCATGACCTGTATACACACAGTCCAGACACTACTACACCATGACCTGTATACACACAGTCCAGACACTACTACACCATGACCTGTATACACACAGTCCAGACACTGCTACACCATGACCTGTATAGACACAGTCCAGACACTACTACACCATGACCTGTATAGACACAGTCCAGACACTACTACACCATGACCTGTATAGACACAGTCCAGACACTACTACACCATGACTTGTATACACACAGTCCAGACACTACTACACCATGACCTGTATAGACACAGTCCAGACACTGCTACACCATGACCTGTATACACACAGTCCAGACACTACTACACCATGACCTTTATACACACAGTCCAGACACTACTACACCATGACCTGTATACACACAGTCCAGACACTACTACACCATGACCTGTATACACACAGTCCAGACACTGCTACACCATGACCTGTATACACACACAGTCCAGACACTACTACACCATGACCTGTATACACACACAGTCCAGACACTGCTACACCATGACCTGTATAGACACAGTCCAGACACTACTACACCATGACCTGTATACACACAGTCCAGACACTGCTACACCATGACCTGTATACACACAGTCCAGACACTACTACACCATGACCTGTATACACACAGTCCAGACACTACTACACCATGACCTGTATACACACAGTCCAGACACTGCTACACCATGACCTGTATAGACACAGTCCAGACACTACTACACCATGACCTGTATAGACACAGTCCAGACACTACTACACCATGACCTGTATAGACACAGTCCAGACACTACTACACCATGACTTGTATACACACAGTCCAGACACTACTACACCATGACCTGTATAGACACAGTCCAGACACTACTACACCATGACCTGTATAGACACAGTCCAGACACTGCTACACCATGACCTGTATACACACAGTCCAGACACTACTACACCATGACCTTTATACACACAGTCCAGACACTACTACACCATGACCTTTATACACACAGTCCAGACACTACTACACCATGACCTGTATACACACAGTCCAGACACTACTACACCATGACCTGTATACACACAGTCCAGACACTGCTACACCATGACCTGTATACACACAGTCCAGACACTGCTACACCATGACCTGTATACACACAGTCCAGACACTACTACACCATGACCTGTATACACACAGTCCAGACACTGCTACACCATGACCTGTATACACACACAGTCCAGACACTGCTACACCATGACCTGTATACACACAGTCCAGACACTGCTACACCATGACCTGTATACACACAGTCCAGACACTGCTACATCATGACCTGTATACACACAGTCCAGACACTACTACACCATGACCTGTATACACACAGCCCAGACACTGCTACACCATGACCTGTATACACACAGTCCAGACACTACTACACCATGACCTGTATACACACACAGTCCAGACACTGCTACACCATGACCTGTATACACACAGTCCAGACACTGCTACACCATGACCTGTATACACACAGTCCAGACACTGCTACATCATGACCTGTATACACACAGTCCAGACACTACTACACCATGACCTGTACACACACAGTCCAGACACTGCTACACCATGACCTGTATACACACAGTCCAGACACTGCTACACCATGACCTGTACACACACAGTCCAGACACTGCTACACCATGACCTGTATACACACAGTCCAGACACTGCTACACCATGACCTGTATACACACAGTCCAGACACTACTACACCATGACCTGTATACACACAGTCCAGACACTGCTACACCATGACCTGTATACACACAGTCCAGACACTGCTACACCATGACCTGTATACACACAGTCCAGACACTGCTACACCATGACCTTTATACACACAGTCCAGACACTACTACACCATGACCTGTATACACACAGTCCAGACACTGCTACACCATGACCTGTATACACACAGTCCAGACACTGCTACACCATGACCTGTACACACACAGTCCAGACACTGCTACACCATGACCTGTACACACACAGTCCAGACACTACTACACCATGACCTGTATACACACAGTCCAGACACTGCTACACCATGACCTGTATACACACAGTCCAGACACTACTACACCATGACCTGTATACACACAGCCCAGACACTGCTACACCATGACCTGTATACACACAGTCCAGACACTACTACACCATGACCTGTATACACACACAGTCCAGACACTGCTACACCATGACCTGTATACACACAGTCCAGACACTGCTACACCATGACCTGTATACACACAGTCCAGACACTGCTACATCATGACCTGTATACACACAGTCCAGACACTACTACACCATGACCTGTACACACACAGTCCAGACACTGCTACACCATGACCTGTATACACACAGTCCAGACACTGCTACACCATGACCTGTACACACACAGTCCAGACACTGCTACACCATGACCTGTATACACACAGTCCAGACACTGCTACACCATGACCTGTATACACACAGTCCAGACACTACTACACCATGACCTGTATACACACAGTCCAGACACTGCTACACCATGACCTGTATACACACAGTCCAGACACTGCTACACCATGACCTGTATACACACAGTCCAGACACTGCTACACCATGACCTTTATACACACAGTCCAGACACTACTACACCATGACCTGTATACACACAGTCCAGACACTGCTACACCATGACCTGTATACACACAGTCCAGACACTGCTACACCATGACCTGTACACACACAGTCCAGACACTGCTACACCATGACCTGTACACACACAGTCCAGACACTACTACACCATGACCTGTATACACACAGTCCAGACACTGCTACACCATGACCTGTATACACACAGTCCAGACACTACTACACCATGACCTGTATACACACAGTCCAGACACTGCTACATCATGACCTGTATACACACAGTCCAGACACTGCTACACCATGACCTGTATACACACAGTCCAGACACTGCTACACCATGACCTGTATACACAGTCCAGACACTACTACACCATGACCTGTATACACACAGTCCAGATAGAGTTGCCACATTTCCCAACAAAAAATACCGGCCAAGTTAAGCCACACCCCAAACGGGGTGTGGTTGTTGGGCGTGGCTTAACACATGTTGTTAAGTCACCATCACACTGTGGCTCCCAATTATATTAGTGCCCCCCAGTAATAGTAATACCCCCATCAGTGCACCCCAGAATTAAAGCCCCCATTAATGCCTCTTTCACACAAGTGTATTGGCTCCAGATGCGCGCTGTGAAACTCGCACTATTTTGCAAGCAAGTTCAGTCAGTTGAGTTTTTTCCGCGCGGGTGCAATGCGATTTGATGTGTTTTTCACGCGCGTGATAAAAAAAACTGAAATTTTACAAACAACATCTCAGCAACCATCAGTGAAAAACGCATCGCACCCGCACTTGTGTTTTCCCCTGAAGCCCCATTCACTTCTATGAGGCCGGGGCTGCATGAAAAACGCTGAATATAGAACGATTTTCACGCAACGCAGAACCGATGTGTGAAAAAAAAAAAAAAAACGCTACTGTGCACAGCCCCATTGAAATGAACGGGTCAGGATTCAGTGCGGGTGCTAGGAGTTTACGTCACACATTGCACCCGCCCCAAAAACTCACTCGTGTGAAAGGGCCCTAAGAGTAGTGGGCACATTATTGCCCCCTATTAGTACCCCAAGTTAGAATAATGCCCCCCATTAGTGCTCCCAGTTAGAATAATGCCCCCTATTAGTGCTCCCAGTTAGAATAATGCCCCCATTAGTGCCCCCAGTTAGAATAATGCCCCCATTAGTGGCCCCCAGTTAGAATAATGCCCCCCATTAGTGGCCCCCAGTTAGAATAATGCCCCCATTAGTGCTCCCAGTTAGAATAATGCCCCCCATTAGTGCTCCCAGTTAGAATAATGCCCCCATTAGTGCTCCCAGTTATAATAATGCCCCCATTAGTGCCCTCAGTTAGAATAATGCCCCCCATTAGTGCCCCCAGTTAGAATAATGCCCCTATTAGTGTCCCCAGTTAGAATAATGCCCCCCATTAGTGCCCCAGTTAGAATAATGCCCTCCATTACTGCCCCCCAGTTAGAATAATGCCCCCCATTAGTGGCCCCCAGTTAAAATAATGCCCCCCATTAGTGGCCCCCAGTTAAAATAATGCCCCCCATTAGTGGCCCCCAGTTAGAATAATGCCACCATTAGTGCCCCCAGTTAGAATAATGCCCCCCATTAGTGCCCCCAGTTAGAATAATGCCCCCCATTAGTGGCCCCCAGTTAGAATAATGCCCCCAGTTAGAATAATGCCCTCCATTAGTGCCCCCAGTTAGAATAATGCCCCCCATTAGTGCCCCTTCTCTGTTTCTCACCCCATTTGCTGGCGCCGCTGTGAACGCTCCCTGCTGACTGGATGTGCAGGACCTGCCTCCAGCGTGATGACGTCTCGCAGGACCTGCCTCCAGCGTGATGACGTCTCGCAGGACCTGCCTCCAGCGTGATCACGTCTCGCAGGTCCTGTCCTCCAGCGTGATGACGTCTCGCAGGACCTGCCTCCAGCGTGATGACGTCTCGCAGGACCTGTCCTCCAGCGTGATGACGTCTCGCAGGACCTGCCTCCAGGTCTCGCAGGTCCTGTCCTCCAGTCAGCAGCGCGAGCAAATGGAGGAGGGGAGCGATTATTATTTTATGAACACAGGATGGGTGGGTTTCGGGGGAGGTAAAGGCCGCGCTAATGAGCGCTCATCAATAGCAGTGCTGTTAGGAAAATACCGCCAATTACCATCGCTAGTAGAAAATAACTACCGGCACTGGCAGGGCCACTAAAAGTCCAGACCAGGGGCCACATGCAGCCCCCGACCATCTGGTGACATGTCTATGTCGTGTGGCATTTGTCATGTATTTAGTATATACAATACCCCATAAATACAGCATTTCAGATGGTAATACCCCCATAACTTCTATTTTAGGCCCTTGGGATTCCTTCTGTCTGACAATATGGCCCCCAACCAGAAAGGGTTGTGCCCCCCTGGTCCAGATGTATGTAGTGTGGTGCACATGTGGACACTGGCGCCCCCTTCTGGCACATGGAGGAATGGCGGTTGTCATTACCTTGGGCTTGGAGTTCTTGGATGGCTTGGTACCAGGCGTCCTGCTCCTCTTCTCCCTCGGTGGACACGCACAGCCCCCCGTCCCGTGTGTACAACACCAGGAGATGTCTCCTCTTGGCATCGGCTCTCTTGTTCACTCCAAATGCTTCCTCTAGGACGATTGTCCCCCGTGGCCCCCCGGAGCCGTCCCCCAGCCGAAATTTCTTCTCATTCTCATAGTACTCCAGACGAGCTGCACCCCGAGAGCCGGGGCCTCGCAAAACAAAAAATCTCCTGCGCATGGACTTCTGTTTGCGCAGATAGCCGCACTTCTTCACGTCATCCATTGTCGCCTGTTTTTTGGTTTATTTTTTTATTTACATGTCCCAGAAAAAAACAAAAAAATGTAGAATTCCTTTCTTTCCACTACAGTGTCCTTAGAAAAAGCACCAATTCCTCGATTCCTTTATTAGATTTTCCAGGCTCCGTAAACAAAAAGTTTCCCTAAGAAAAAAAAATTTTGATTTTTTTTTTTCTTATTCCTCCCCCAGAAAATCTGCTAAATATTCGGGGAGTCTTTAAATCCAGACTCCGTCCCTGAAAATGCAGCTTCCAGGGGCGGCTATTACACAGCCCCGCAACCTGAAAAATAAAAATCCTTTCCTGGATCAATATTTTTGAAAAAATAAAAAAAAAAATTTTTAAAAGTGCTGTTTTGCTTTCTTAGACCCACTAAAAAAAATAAAAAATAAAATAAACTTGAGCAATATTTTTCTAAAATATTTTTAAATGACTACAACAAGACCCAAAAAATAATAATTTTTACACTTAAAAAAAAAACTTTTCGCAGCATACAAAGGTTTCAGTCTATGACGCGCCAGAACTAATAGAAGCGATCAGCGTCTTCAGGCCCCGGGGCGCACATTAGCACGTTGAGTACTGCTACATAAATCAGATTGTGCAACACACCGCTTCCAGGCAGTGAATGGATCTCCCTAAACAATGGGCACTTTAATGCAGAATTTTTTTTTTCCCCTTAACTTGTGTTCCAGGAAAAAAGGGATTTATTCAACGTGAAGGAGCTTAAAGTCGGGTCTTCATCAAATCTCTGTAGAATTTCAAGCAACTTTTTGAAAAAAAAAAATAATAATATATATATATATATATATATATATATATATATATATATATATATATATATAAATATTCAGGGAACTTTTTGTTTTTTTACCAAAACAAAAATAATTATTTTAGTGCAGAATTTTTTTTTAATAATAGTTTTCAATTTCTCTATAGTAGACGAGTAAAAAAAAAAAGGCGCAATGAGGCTGAAAAAAAAAAAAAAAACTGTTCTAATCGGTTAAGAAAGGAGCGCAGACGGCAGGGGGAAGGCACAGTCCGCAAGCGTTTTACAGCGTCCGTCCGTAATAATCTTTGGAAATATTGTAATAATTCACACAGTGATTCGCAGCTTAAAGATCGGGGAGGGAGGGGTAAAAAAATAGGTTACTAGCACTTTAAAAAAAAAAAATTTGCAGTTTCAGCATAAAACATTCTTTGCAAGTAAGGTGATATTTAAATGCAACTGCGCCCGGCTCTCGCCATCTGTCCCATCTATAAAAACGACAGCCGACCCTTCCTTCAGTACCAGAAAAAAAAAATATCACAATGTATCCTAAAACCTGAGAGAAAAAAAAAGCACCAAAAAAACTTTGCACAAAATGCAGAAAAAAAAACCCCGTCAAGAAATCAATCTGCGGTCTGACAGGAGACTGACGACTGGCGGGCAAAAAATAAAACGAAATTCCCAAAATGTTTTTTGCGTAAAAGTCCCATTGAAGTTTTTGAATCAGAATTGACCCGATTTCTGCAGAGCCTGCAGGAAGTTTGGAGGCTGCGTCAGCTGCCACAATGTAACAAGGCTGCATGCATTTAAAGGCCTCACCCCCACGTGTCCTTCCAGGATGGCGCTGGCTGTCAGGCTCTGGAGCGGTTTCTGGCAGGAGGGGGCCGCTCCTTACCCCAGCTGCTGCAGCTCTGGGCTGGGGGCAGGCATGCTGCTGCTGCTGCAGGCTGGGCTTGTGCAATGGACGTGTCCTTTGGCCTGGATCAGCAGGGGCTGCTGTCACTCTGCCCTGGCACATAGGTGCTGGGGGGAGCAAATACCTGGATCCTAGCAGGGCATGCTGCTCCTTCCATGCAGGCGGTGAGGCTGGAGGGGGGCTCCGGCTTCAGGAAGCAGCAGGGGCTGCAGGCTTCACCTTCAGGGCAGGCATGGCAGCATAGCCGTGCAGGGGTGTGGGGGCAGCAGCAGGGGCACAGGGCAGACCCTGCACACACAGCAGCTTAACTAAACTTGTTTTCTGCAATCCCCTCCCATGGTCAGACAGCAGCAGAATGACAGACAGCACATGGTCCTAGAGGCAGCAGCTTCACCAGCCACCGCTGCGGATATGTGTGAGTGTGCGAATAACACTCACTATACGGGGTGCACACTGCTCACACTCTGAAAATGGGGGGTGTACACTGCTCACACTCAGTATATGGGGTGTACACACTGCTCACACTCAGTATATGGGGTGCACACTGCTCACACTCAGTATATGGGGTGTACACACTGCTTACACTCAGTATATGGGGTGTACACACTGCTTACACTTAGTATATGGGGTGTGAACACTGCTCACACTCAGTATATGGGGTGTACACTGCTCACACTCAGTATACGGGGTGTACACTGCTCACACTCAGTATATGGGGTACACACTGCTCACACTCAGTATATGGGGTGTACACACTGCTCACACTCAGTATATGGGGTACACACTGCTCACACTCAGTATATGGGGTGTACACACTGCTCATACTCACTATACGGGGTGTACACACTGCTCACACTCAGTATATGGGGTGTACACACTGCTCATACTCAGTATACGGGGTGTACACACTGCTCACACTCAGTATACGGGGTGTACACACTTCTCACACTCAGTATACGGGGTGCACACACTGCTCACACTCAGTATACGGGGTGCACACACTGCTCACACTCAGTATATGGGGGGCACACACTGCTCACACTCGGTATACGGGGGGCACACACTGCTCACACTCGGTATACGGGGTGCACACTGCTCACACTCAGTATACGGGGTGCACACTGCTCACACTCAGTATACGGGGTGCACACTGCTCACACTCAGTATACGGGGTGCACACTGCTCACACTCAGTATACGGGGTGCACACTGCTCACACTCAGTATACGGGGTGTACACTGCTCATACTCTGAAAATGGCAGTGTACACTACTTACACTCAGTATATGGGGTGTACACACTGCTCACACTCAGTATATGGGGTGTACACACTACTTACACTCAGTATATGGGGTGTACACACTACTTACACTCAGTATATGGGGTGTACACACTACTTACACTCAGTATATGGGGTGTACACACTACTTACACTCAGCATATGAGGTGTACACACTACTTACACTCAGTATATGGGGTGTACACACTACTTACACTCAGTATATGGGGTGTACACACTGCTTACACTCAGTATACGGGGTGTACACACTGCTTATACTCAGTATATGGGGCGTACACACTGCTCACACTCAGTATATGGGGTGTACACACTGCTCACATTCAGTATATGGGGTGTACACACTGCTCACACTCAGTGTACGGGGTGTACACTGCTCACACTCAGTATATGGGGTGTACACTGCTCACACTCGGTATATGGGGGGCACACACTGCTCACATTCAGTATATGGGGTGTACACACTGCTCACACTCAGTGTACGGGGTGTACACTGCTCACACTCAGTATACGGGGTGCACACTGCTCACACTCAGTATATGGGGGGCACACACTGCTCATACTCAGTATATGGGGTGTACACTGCTCATACTCAGTATATGGGGTGTACACACTGCTCACACTCAGTATACGGGTGTACACTGCTCATACTCTGAAAATGGGAGTGTACACTACTTACACTCAGTATATGGGGTGTGCACACTGCTCACACTCAGTATATGGGGTGTACACACTGCTCACACTCAGTATATGGGGTGTACACACTACTTACACTCAGTATATGGGGTGTACACACTACTTACACTCAGTATATGGGGTGTACACACTACTTACACTCAGTATATGGGGTGTACACACTACTTACACTCAGCATATGGGGTGTACACACTACTTACACTCAGTATATGGGGTGTACACACTGCTTACACTCAGTATATGGGGTGTACACACTGCTTACACTCAGTATACGGGGTGTACACACTGCTTACACTCAGTATACGGGGTGTACACACTGCTCACACTCAGTATATGGGGTGTACACACTGCTCATACTCACTATACGGGGTGTACACACTGCTCACACTCACTATACGGGGTGTACACACTGCTCACACTCAGTATATGGGGTGTACACACTGCTCACACTCAGTATATGGGGTGTACACACTGCTCACACTCAGTATACGGGGTGCACACACCGCTCACACTCGGTATACGGGGGGCACGCACTGCTCACACTCGGTATACGGGGTGCGCACTGCTCACACTCAGTATACGGGGTGCGCACTGCTCACACTCAGTATACGGGGTGCACACTGCTCACACTCAGTATACGGGGTGCACACTGCTCACACTCAGTATACGGGGTGTACACTGCTCATACTCTGAAAATGGGAGTGTACACTGCTTACACTCAGTATATGGGGTGTACACACTGCTTACACTCAGTATACGGGGTGTACACACTGCTTATACTCAGTATATGGGGTGTACACACTGCTCACATTCAGTATATGGGGTGTACACACTGCTCACACTCAGTATACGGGGTGCACACTGCTCACACTCAGTATATGGGGTGTACACTGCTCATACTCTGAAAATGGGAGTGTACACTGCTCACACTCAGTATATGGGGTGTACACTGCTCACACTCAGTATATGGGGTGTACACTGCTCACACTTAGTATATGGGGTGTACACTGCTCACACTCAGTATATGGGGGTGCACACTGCTCACACTCGGTATACGGGGTGCACACTGCTCACACTCGGTAAACGGGGTGCACACTGCTCACACTCGGTATACGGTGTGCACACTGCTCACACTCGGTATACGGGGTGCACACTGCTCACACTCGGTATACGGGGTGCACACACTGCTCACACTCGGTATACGGGGGTGCACACTGCTCACACTCGGTATACGGGGTGCACACTGCTCACACTCGGTATACGGGGTGCACACTGCTCACACTCGGTATACGGTGTGCACACTGCTCACACTCGGTATACGGTGTGCACACTGCTCACACTCGGTATACGGTGTGCACACTGCTCACACTCGGTATACGGTGTGCACACTGCTCACACCCGGTATACGGTGTGCACACTGCTCACACTCGGTATACGGTGTGCACACTGCTCACACTCGGTATACGGTGTGCACACTGCTCACACTCGGTATACGGGGTGCACACTGCTCACACTCGGTATACGGGGTGCACACTGCTCACACTCGGTATACGGGGTGCACACTGCCCACACTCGGTATACGGGGTGCACACTGCCCACACTCGGTATACGGGGTGCACACTGCCCACACTCGGTATACGGGGTGCACACTGCCCACACTCGGTATACGGGGTGCACACTGCCCACACTCGGTATACGGGGTGCACACTGCCCACACTCGGTATACGGGGTGCACACTGCCCACACTCGGTATACGGGGTGCACACACTGCTCACACTCGGTATACGGGGTGCACACACTCGGTATACGGGGTGCACACACTGCTCACACTCGGTATACGGGGTGCACACTGCTCACACTCGGTATACGGGGTGCACACTGCCCACACTCGGTATACGGGGTGCACACTGCCCACACTCGGTATACGGGGTGCACACTGCCCACACTCGGTATACGGGGTGCACACTGCCCACACTCGGTATACGGGGTGCACACACTGCTCACACTCGGTATACGGGGTGCACACACTCGGTATACGGGGTGCACACTGCCCACACTCGGTATACGGGGTGCACACTGCCCACACTCGGTATACGGGGTGCACACTGCCCACACTCGGTATACGGGGTGCACACACTGCTCACACTCGGTATACGGGGTGCACACACTCGGTATACGGGGTGCACACACTGCTCACACTCGGTATACGGGGTGCACACTGCTCACACTCGGTATACGGGGTGCACACTGCTCACACTCGGTATACGGGGTGCACACTGCTCACACTCGGTATACGGGGTGCACACTGCTCACACTCGGTATACGGGGTGCACACTGCTCACACTCGGGTAAACGGGGTGCACACTGCTCACACTCGGTATACGGTGTGCACACTGCTCACACTCGGTATACGGTGTGCACACTGCTCACACTCGGTATATGGGGGTGCACACTGCTCACACTCGGTATACGGGGTGCACACTGCTCACACTCGGTAAACGGGGTGCACACTGCTCACACTCGGTAAACGGTGTGCACACTGCTCACACTCGGTATACGGTGTGCACACTGCTCACACTCGGTATACGGGGTGCACACTGCTCACACTCGGTATACGGGGTGCACACACTGCTCACACTCGGTATACGGGGGTGCACACTGCTCACACTCGGTATACGGGGTGCACACTGCTCACACTCGGTATACGGTGTGCACACTGCTCACACTCGGTATACGGTGTGCACACTGCTCACACTCGGTATACGGGGTGCACACTGCTCACACTCGGTATACGGTGTGCACACTGCTCACACTCGGTATACGGGGTGCACACTGCTCACACTCGGTATACGGGGTGCACACTGCCCACACTCGGTATACGGGGTGCACACTGCCCACACTCGGTATACGGGGTGCACACTGCCCACACTCGGTATATGGGGTGCACACTGCCCACACTCGGTATACGGGGTGCACACTGCCCACACTCGGTATACGGGGTGCACACTGCCCACACTCGGTATACGGGGTGCACACACTGCTCACACTCGGTATACGGGGTGCACACACTCGGTATACGGGGTGCACACACTGCTCACACTCGGTATACGGGGTGCACACTGCTCACACTCAGTATACGGGGTGCACACTGCTCACACTCGGTATACGGGGTGCACACTGCTCACACTCGGTATACGGGGTGCACACTGCTCACACTCGGTATACGGGGTGCACACTGCTCACACTCGGTATACGGGGTGCACACTGCCCACACTCGGTATACGGGGTGCACACTGCCCACACTCGGTATACGGGGTGCACACTGCCCACACTCGGTATACGGGGCACACACTGCCCACACTCGGTATACGGGGTGCACACACTGCTCACACTCGGTATACGGGGTGCACACACTCGGTATACGGGGTGCACACACTGCTCACACTCGGTATACGGGGTGCACACTGCTCACACTCAGTATACGGGGTGCACACTGCTCACACTCAGTATACGGGGTGCACACTGCTCACACTCGGTATACGGGGTGCACACTGCTCACACTCAGTATACGGGGTGCGCACTGCTCATGCTAATTATACATGCAGAAAAAGCAGGTATCTCCCATCAGGCGTCAGATGATCAGGCACCCGGGACATCCTGACCTGTGTGTCACCCGATCACTGAGCCTCAGGCTGCCGATACCGAAGAATGAAATGTCTTTTCAAAAACATGAAAATCCAAAAACAAAGGCAAAATTCTAAACACAAACATGTGTAAAACTGACACAAAACATAGGACCGGACTGTACAGCGCTGGGTGTATATATATATATATATATATATATATATACAGTGACTGCAGATTATAGGACCGGACTGTACAGCGATGGGTGTATATATATATACAGTGACTGCAGATTATAGGACCGGACTGTACAGCGCTGGGTGTATATATATATACAGTGACTGCAGATTATAGGACCGGACTGTACAGCGCTGGGTGTATATATATATATATATATATACACAGTGACTGCAGATTATAGGACAGGACTGTACAGCGCTGGGTGTATATATATATATATATATATATATATATACACAGTGACTGCAGATTATAGGACAGGACTGTACAGCGCTGGGTGTATATATATATATATATATATATATATATATACAGTGACTGCAGATTATAGGACTGGTTATATTGTGATTATTATACAGTTTTACCCTGTTCTGCTTTGTTTTGTCCTTTTATGGATGATGGGTGTAGGAGTTGCATTTTTATGTCCTAACCCCCAGTGACAGAGGAGCTGTAACCAGTGAACACATCATTTTCCCCAGTACAATGTGGAGTGTGCATGGTTTGTTCCCCGTCTACCTTATCTATCTATTACATCTCCCTGCTTTATATTTTTACACAGTGCAACACGGAGCGAGTACTGCCAGAACTCTGCTACATCACGATAGCACTACTGCCCAGTGACTCCACTAATCATAGAGTACAACTGCGTAACACCACTGATCGAACAATACTACACCGTGACACCACTGATCGAACAATACTACACCGTGACACCACTGATCGGACAATACTACACCGTGACACCACCGATCGTACAATACTACACCTTGACACCACCGATCGTACAATACTACACCTTGACACCACCGATCAAACAATACTACACCGTGACACCACCGATAGGACAATACTACACCGTGACACCACTGATAGGACAATACTACACCGTGACACCACTGATCGAACAATACTACACCGTGACACCACTGATCGAACAATACTACACCGTGACACCACTGATCGGACAATACTACACCGTGACACCACCGATAGGACAATACTACACCGTGACACCACCGATAGGACAATACTACACCGTGACACCACCGATCGGACAATACTACACCGTGACACCACTGATCGGACAATACTACACCGTGACACCACCGATCGGACAATACTACACCGTGACACCACCGATCGGACAATACTACACCGTGACACCACCGATCGGACAATACTACACCGTGACACCACCGATCGGACAATACTACACCGTGACACCACCGATCGGACAATACTACACCGTGACACCACCGATCGGACAATACTACACCGTGACACCACCGATCGGACAATACTACACCGTGACACCACCGATCGGACAATACTACACCGTGACACCACTGATCAAACAATACTACACCGTGACACCACTGATCAAACAATACTACACCGTGACACCACTGATCAAACAATACTACACCGTGACACCACTGATCAAACAATACTACACCGTGACACCACCGATCAAACAATACTACACCGTGACACCACCGATAGGACAATACTACACCGTGACACCACCGATAGGACAATACTACACCGTGACACCACCGATAGGACAATACTACACCGTGACACCACCGATTGGACAATACTACACCGTGACACCACCGATTGGACAATACTACACCGTGACACCACTGATCGAACAATACTACACCGTGACACCACTGATCGAACAATACTACACCGTGACACCACTGATCGAACAATACTACACCGTGACACCACTGATCGAACAATACTACACCGTGACACCACTGATCGGACAATACTACACCGTGACACTACCGATAGGACAATACTACACCGTGACACCACCGATAGGACAATACTACACCGTGACACCATTGATCGAAAAATACTACACCGTGACACCGCTATGTATACACTACAACAATATAAAACTACTAAAGCACGATGATATCATTGTTCTCACTAATACTCCTTGACACCACTGATTGCACATTACACTGATACTAATTATACTGTACAACACAAAGACACCGCACACACTGACTCCATTAATTCTATGTAGAACAAGTGAGGGGCAGTAACGTGTTAAAACTTAGAGTTTATTTGGACTGTTTTAAGAAAAAGCCCCTACCAGACAAACCAGACAAACAACAAACAACAATAGGGGACCCACGTGGGTGAGTCACCAACGGTCTAGTCCGCTAACAAATATGCAAAGAGGCGGAACTGAACGACAAATAAACACTAAATACAGTCTTTTGGCAAGACGCCACAGACTAATGGAGATGCCAAAAGGCAAATAAAAGGGTGGATCTTACCGGTGGTGCCAGTCAGGAACTTGTAGTCCAAAACCCTGAAGGTGGAGGGGCTTCTCGGATCCGAAAAACACGTCCTCTATTCAATTTCCCCTGGTGCCAGGGGCTGCAGGGAGAAACTGTCCCTGTTAATGCCCTACTTGGCCTGTAAATCCCTAGGTGCCTCCTAACACGGGGTCCTTTCCCCGCAAGGGGTGGCCTCGTCCGGAACCTGACCCTAATAACTGAACCCTAAATGGCCCTATAGGGACAAAGAAATTGGCCCCATGGGTGATGGTCGCTAATAGGGTAAAAATTAAACTGGTATGGTGGATATATTCGGAGTCCCTACGCATTTATGAGACATTATCATCTGACCCCACAGCAAGATTCCAGCAGGAACTGACTGACATCTTGACCAAAGCCAAAACGGATGGCCTCATCAGCAGTAACGAGTTGGAGTTCCTCCTTCCAACACACCCGGTTATGGCAACCTTCTACTGCCTACCCAAGGTCCATAAGGGCACTGTGCCCCTCAAGGGCCGGCCAATTGTATCAGGGGTAGGCAGTCTGCCACACAACAGCAGGGTATATGTCGATCGTATACTAGCTCCATTCGTACAATCTCTCCCATCTTATGTGAGAGATACGGGGGACCTCCTCTCTAAATTGGAAAATATCAACCTCGAATCCAATTGGCTTCTGGCATCGATTGATGTCGAGGCATTGTATTCCTCAATTCCCCATGATAGAGGGCTTGCAGCCGCAGCACACTTTTTGAAAGCGAGAGGCCTTTAGTTCGCCGCACATAAACTAGTTCTCCAACTCTTGAATTTTGTCCTAACGACCAACTGTTTCCTTTTTGACGGCCGTATATACCACCAGCTCAGGGGCACCGCGATGGGCAGTTCTTGCGCACCATCTTACGCAAACTTGCTTCTGGGCTGGTGGGAGGAGACCTTGGTATTTGGTGACATACCCAATTGGTATACGGAGTACATCGTCCTCTGGGCCCGCTACATAGATGATATATTCATCTTGTAGAGCGGGCCAGAGGACGAGTTCAAGAGGTTGGTGGATGAACTCAACACGAATACCATAAATCTCAGATTCACGTCAGAGATTGTACACAATAATTTACCCTTCCTAGATATCTGCATCTCGAGAGACACCAAGGGGGGCCTACAGACCACAATCTTTCGCAAGGAGACATCCACCAATTCACTCCTTTGGTGGGACAGTTGCCATCCCGTCCCATTAAAGCGTGGTATTCCGGTGGGCCAATATCTTAGACTCAGACGCAATTGTTCGGAACCACGTGAATTTACACGATGGGCAAATGAGCTAAGACAGCGCTTCCGCGCACGGGGGTACCCGGACAATACACTGAGAAAGGCCTATCAAAGGGCCAGACAGGAGACACGGACCACACTCCTACATCCCACTGGGGGCCCGAAAACCGATCCACAACAACAAGAAAAGTTACGGATCATTGGCACATTTGATTCTGCGGCTAGACAGATCAAGGAGATCTTAGCACGCAACTGGGACACCCTCCTGATGGATCCGGACCTGACAGATGTTGTGGGTCCCTATCCATCAGTGACCTTCAGGAGAGGAACCAACTTGAGGGACCAATTTGTGCACAGCCACTATAACCCCCCTAAAAAGAGGACGTGGCTGGACAAACCCATGATTGGATGTTTCAAATGTGGGCGGTGCAGTTTTTGTAAGTATGTCACCCAGGGCAAAACGGTTGCGGTTGGCCCTACTGATCCCGTTCACCGTATACGGGATTTCATCAATTGCCGTACCGCAGGAGTTGTTTACCTATTCACCTGTGAATGCGGCATTAGGTATGTCGGCAAAACCCGTAGGGAGCTACGGGTACGCATAGGTGAGCACCTAGGTGACATCCGTAACAATAGGGACACCCCAGTAGCAAGACGGGCGGTCGTCAGGTGTCACGTTTGTAGGGTTGGAAGCGATTAGGAAGCCACCACGTGGAGGGGACTGGGACAAGAAGATTCTCCAGAGGGAGTGTTGGTGGATATTCAGGCTGAATACCACCAACCCCAACGGATTGAATGACCTGCTACAATTTGGGTGCTTTCTGTGACCATCTCCAGTCTCCTACACATATGTGTACATGCAAGCGTGTGTGTATGCTACCATATGCGCGCCTCAGTGGCGTCACCACCTTTGCCGATTACCTCGCCGTGCATGTGGTCTGCTCGGTCGGGCCTCGGTGCTCCTGTCTCTCAACAGCAGTGGTCTCCTGACCGTATTACTTAGGCATTAAATGTTTGACGGTCTTTTGACCGCACTATTCACGCATTGAGCACCCGACAGTGCCATCAAGACCATTATGTCCCCTAAATGATCCAATTTATCTAGAGCGTGTAGTTGCTCACTTGTCCTAATGTGATCACTACACCCTAGTTGACCAAACCATCCAGATGACAACACCCTCTTACGGTATTGTTCATCTCGTTTTAATTGTCTTTATACTTCATGTGGCCACTATGCCTTGTCTGGGTCCAGGGAGGATTGCCTGTCATTTAATGCCCCCCCCTAGGTCCCATGTTGAGGGTGAATTCTCCAATCGCCATCAACATGCATAGGTGAAGTAGCAGGAGTCGCCTGTACTATCCGGCGACTACTCCCACCTTTGCTATTTCTATTACACAGCCGACGCCGCGCCCGGGTTGGTAGGATTTCCCTGGCTGTGACGCTCCTCACTACATCACAGCAGCTACGCGGTAGCCGGGCTGCATACTGGATATGTGCGCATGCGCTGGGAAGGAGGCGGATCGCGGCGTCAGCTGACACACTTGTAGTCACATGACGGCGGCCGCACTCCTCACGCAGGCGCACTACCAGTCAGCCCCGTCCATTTAAACCTACTGGCGCCCATAGCAGCGCTGACAGACGCCGATACAATAGGCGGGTAGTCAAACCACACTCCCGCTTCCCACGGCACTGGCCACACGCCTTCCATGATCTCAATAGTAAGTAAACCCTTCATCCTTATGCCACAAGTATATTATCTGCTGGTAGGTTCAATATCTGAATGGGTTTTGTTTTGTTATCTCATTATCCACAGGTATCCGGACTGATTTGGACCACACTGGTCTAGTCAGGTCTGCGCAACCTTTATGGCTTCCCCTCTCCCACTGTTCCCCTTAGCCGTATAATCACCATAGTAGGTTAAGGGTAGAGACATTCCCCTCCACCCACGACCCCTGTCCCCTGATGAGTTAGGGGGTCTCCATCCTGTCTTTGTGAAGTGGAGGTATTCTCTATAGTTTTGATATATTCTTTAATAAACGAAACGCGTAGGGACTCCGACTATATCCACCACACCAGTTAAATTTTTACCCTATTAGCGACCATCACCCATGGGGCCAATTTCTTTGTCCCTATAGGGCCATTTAGGGTTCATTTATTAGGGTCAGGTTCCGGACGAGGCCACCCCTTGCGGGGAAAGGACCCTGTGTTAGGAGGCACCTAGGGATTTACAGGCCAAGTAGGGCATTAACAGGGACAGCTTCTCCCTGCAGCCCCTGGCACCAGGGGAAATTGAATAAAGGACGTGTTTTTCGGATCCGAGAAGCCCCTCCACCTCCAGGGTTTTGGACTACAAGGTCCTGACTGGCACCACCAGTTAAGATCCACCCTTTTATTTGCCTTTTGGCATCTCCATTAGTCTGGGGCGTCTTGCCAAAAGACTGTATTTAGTGTTTATTTGTCGTTCAGTTCCGCCTCTTTGCATAATTGTTAGCGGACCTGACCGTTGGCGACTCACCCACGTGGGTCCCATATTGTTGTTTGTCTGGTAGGGGCTTTTTCTTAAAACAGTCCAAATAAACTCTAAGTTTTAACACGTTACTTGTTCTACATACTCTTTGTTACAGAGCAGTACTCCTTGGGAGAGTGTTCAGACCCTATCTCCCTCTAGGGACCACCTTTTTGTTCCTCCATTAATTCTACACTACAAGATAGGTGTCACCACTTCTCTAACCCTAATTACACCTTAATAGACACTGACACCACTGATCTCACAATGCTACACTGTGACTTACAAGACACTAATTGTATACTACTGCACTGTGACGCCACTTATCTAACATCAATATACTGCAGCACTACACGGTGACTAATTATAGTCCTCCCCATAGTGCCCCTAGTATTTACATTGCTCCCCTACTATGGTGCCCCCAGCAGTATAATGTTCCCTTGTAGTGTTTCCTATGTAGTGCCCACCACTGTAGTGTTCCCAGTATTTATAGTGCCCACCCCTGTAGTGCCCCCAGTATTTATAGTGCCCACCCCTGTAGTGTTACCTGGCAGTTATAATGCCCCCCGCCCCTGTAGTGCCCCTAGTATTTATATTGCTACTCTCTCATGGTGCACCCCAGCAGTATAATGTTCCCCTGTAGTGCCCCCAGTATTTGTAGTGCCCCCAGTATTTGTAGTGCCCCCAGTATTTATAGTGCCCACCCCTGTAGTTTTCCCAGGCAGTTAAAATGCCCCCCCCCCCCCCATCACCGTAGTGCCCCTAGTATTTATATTGCTCCCCTCCTGTAGTGCACCCCAGCAGTATAATGTTGCCCCCTGTAGTGCCCCCAGTGTTTATAAGGCCTCGGCTACACAGACTTTTTCTAGCACAACTGATTGATTTTAACTATTGAATGACAGCTGCAGTCCACATGATTGCATTCAACGGTATACATTCATGTGGACTGCAGCTGTCATTCAATAGTAAAAATCAATCAGTTGTGCTAGAAAAAGTCTCAGTGTAGCCCAGGCCTGATGCCCCAAGTAGTGCTGACAAACAGAATACCCCCGTGACTCCCATCATCCTTGATGCAGGCCACAAGTGAGGCCCAGTGCTTCACAACCACCTGCAGCTACTGCCTCACAGGCTTCAGGACTAATGGCCTGTGGTCTAGGAGACTGAATGGCAGGGTGGGAGCTGTAGGCTTCCATATGCTACCCCCCTCATAACAGATGTGGCCCTGTTTGGATCTCTTATAGGCCTCTGGTTGGTTTGGGTCTGCTGCCACCACAAGCCTAAGTCAGCTTGTGGCCTGCGAAAGTGAATGGTGGGGCAGTGAGCCTGCGGGTACCAAGTGCTCCCTTCACACCACTACACCGTGACACCACTGATCTCACACTACTACATCGTGACACTACTACACTGTGACACCACTGATCACACACTACTACACTGTGACAGCACTGATCTCACACTACTACATCGTGACAGCACTGATCACACACTACTACACTGTGACACCACTCTCACACTACTACACTGTGACACCACTGATCACACACTACTACACCGTGACACCACTGATCACACACTACTACACCGTGACACCACTGATCTCACACTACTACATCGTGACAGCACTGATCACACACTACTACACCGTGACACCACTGATCTCACACTACTACACCGTGACACCACTGATCACACACTACTACACCGTGACACCACTGATCTCACACTACTACATCGTGACAGCACTGATCACACACTACTACATCGTGACACTACTACACTGTGACACCACTGATCTCACACTACTACACCGTGACACCACTGATCTCACACTACTACATCGTGACACTACTACACTGTGACACCACTGATCACACACTACTACACTGTGACACCACTGATCACACACTACTACACTGTGACACCACTGATCACACACTACTACACTGTGACACCACTGATCACACACTACTACACTGTGACACCACTGATCACACACTACTACACTGTGACACCACTGATCACACACTACTACACCGTGACAGCACTGATCTCACACTACTACATCGTGACAGCACTGATCTCACACTACTACATCGTGAAGAAAAATGGGTCAGGAGCAGCACAGCAAACGGCTTGTAAAGGGCGATCTAGTGGTCTTGCAATAGCTGGGCAAGGGGTCACAGATCCAACGTGATCCAAAGGTATATAGAAAAGGTAGGAGGCCACAGCAGCATATCCACGAAATCCTCTTTATTCAAACGAGCGCCTCACGACAAGGCATAAAATTAACAGCGACGTTTCGGCTATGACTAGCCTTTATCAAGCATGAAAAAGGCTAGTCATAGCCGAAACGTCGCTGTTAATTTTATGCCTTGTCGTGAGGCGCTCGTTTGAATAAAGAGGATTTCGTGGATATGCTGCTGTGGCCTCCTACCTTTTCCACACTACTACATCGTGACAGCACTGATCTTACACTACTACATCGTGACACTACTACACTGTGACACCACTGATCTCACACTACTACACTGTGACACCACTGATCTCACACTACCTGACTCCACCAATTATACATTACTATAACAGGATACCACCGATCTGACACTACTACACATTAAAATCACTGATCTCATAACTCCACTGATCACACACTACTACACCGTGACACCACTGATTTCACACTACTACATCCTGACACCACCGATTATACATTACTATACCATGACACGACTGATCTCACACTACTAAACCATGAGATCACTGATCTCATACTAAAACACTGATCTCACACTACTACACCGTGACACCACTGATCACACACTACTACACCGTGACACCACTGATCACACACTACTACACCGTGACACCACTGATCACACACTACTACACCGTGACACCACTGATATCACACTACTACACCGTGACACCACTGATCACACACTACTACACCGTAAGACCACTGATCACACACTACTACACCGTGACACCACTGATCACACACTACTATACCGTGACACCACTGATCACACACACACACACACACACTACTACACCGTGACACCACTGATCACACACACTACTACACCGTGACACCACTGATCACACACACTACTACACCGTGACACCACTGATCACACACACTACTACACTGTGACGCCACTGATCACACACACTACTACACCGTGACACCACTGATCACACACACTACTACACCGTGACACCACTGATCACACACACACTACTACACCGTGACACCACTGATCACACACACTACTACACTGTGACACCACTGATCACACACACACACTACTACACCGTGACACCACTGATCACACACACTACTACACCGTGACACCACGGCTTATACACTTGTAGATCCTAATAGCTGTAAGTATATACTATTACCATGTCCGCTATGATCTCTCACACAGATCCATGTTTGTCTCTCGCATCTGGAGCCGAATTCAGCACTTTACAGTAAACAGTAGGTGATTAGAACTGGAAAGTCAGCATCCGGGTATCGTGCGAGAGAGTGTACATGGCAGGGTTGACTGGCGGCTGTGATTGATACCTCCATCTGACACATTGAATGGTTTCCATGTTTACACACACAGCAATGGTGATACAAGGTGTGCTGTGTAAATACATGCCGCCTGACGCCAGACATAGCTGACATACCATGCTCCTGCACTCGCCACAATCTGCTCCATCTGTCACCTACCTCCACCAATAAAACCATGCACCCTCCAAACTGCCTCCTGAAGGTGCAGCGTGGAAGTGTGAACATGGTGTGAGCTCCGCACTGAGAAGCGCAGTATTGTTCTGAAGTTGAAAGAGTTCATTGCAACCCGGTCCAAGTAGGTTTGTCACCCGTCCACCTGCACCTTACAGCATGGCGAATGAAGAAGCAACATTCTTCTCCAGCCCATGTACATCGGAAGGTACATGCAGGACCAATGTTGAACCATCTACCAAAGTTCAATGCAATTCACTTTATGGGACTGATGGAAGGTAGAACAAGACACCACGTCCTCTACTACTGCTGACGTTCTGCTGCAGGATCAGTTTGTGCTTGGACTCAGAAATCAGCCATAGCTGAGAACCCTTATGGGAGAAGGTTAACTGAGAACCCGAAAAGAAGGAGCAAGTTGGGACGGTCTCAACGATGACCTAGCAGGCAAAAAGATGAAAGTATGGAACTCAGGAGATAACAAAAGGCCCGAAACGAAGTGTTAAAAGAGATGAAAGACATCAAATTTCTGGATGGCAAGCAGGAGAGGTGCTGGGAGTGAAGGACATTTGGTCCAAGACTGGCCATGGTGCCTCGTGACCACCAGCCACAGTACTTAGTTACAACTAGATTGTCCTGCGGTTGAAAGGAAGTCACAGGGGAAGGTGCTCAGATATGTTACCTGCTAGAGGCCAAAGACTTGGTGGGAGAGTGTACGGTGGGATGAAAGTGTTTGCAAGAGTTAAGTGGACCTATGGCCCGTGAGTTGAGACCCAAGTAGTTGTAGCAGGTCCCAAGTTAGAAACCCATATAAATAGCACTGCAGAGGACCCTTAAAGGGCATCTGTCAGCAGATCTGTCCCTATGACACCATGTGCTCCTGGCAGCTGAAGGCATATGTGTTGGTCCCGTGTTCATAGGTGCCCGCATTGCTGAGAAAAATTGTTTTACTATATGCAAATGAGCCTCTAGGAGCAACGGGGGCGTTACCATTACACATAGAGGCTCTGCTCTCTCTGCAACAGCTGTGTCCTCTCCTCCTTGATTGACAAGACCAGGCAGTGTAAACGTCATCATGCCTGCCTGGTCCGGTCAATCAAAGTGCAGAAGGCGCAGCAGTTACAGAGAGAGCGGAGGCTCTAGGTGTAATGGCAACGCCCCCGTTGCTCCTAGAAGCTCATTTGCATATATTAAAACATAATTTTTCTCAGCAATACAGGAACCAGCCATCGGATGTGGATCTTGGACCCCATTCACGTGAATGGATCCTGCGTCCACATACAGCGGCCCTACAGTCGGTTGTGGACCCACTGTACTAACTGGTTCCCCTTTGGGCTAATCCTAGCAGACCCCTGGAGTTAGCAGGCCGCTAACTCTTGGAATAGTCTGGGTAAGGTAGACTGATGACCCAAGGGGGGCAGAAACAGTTGTGAAGCATTAAAGTGTCAGGCAAAACTCGTCAGTAAATAGACAGAGGGCAGGGCAGGCAGAGTTTGTGCAATTCAGTGAAACTAATCTGAGGTTGGGCAGGCAGCAAACGGGGGACAGACTAAGGTCAGGGCAGGCAGCAAACGGGGGACAGACTAAGGTCGGGGCAGGCAGCAAACGGGGGACAGACTAAGGTCAGGGCAGGCAGCAAACGGGGGACAGACTAAGGTCGGGGCAGGCAGCAAACGGGGGACAGACTAAGGTCGGGGCAGGCAGGAAACGGGGGACAGACTAAGGTCAGGGCAGGCAGCAGAGGATCAGAATCGGGCAGAAACAGGCAGAGGTACAGTACACAGGCAGAATGGCACACCTTCACTGGTAAACTAGTAAGCTAGAAACCTAAAGCTCATGCACCCTCCCTTAGGGAAGGGTGCCCCAAGCAGCCAGAAATGACCAGTGACAGGACGAGCAAGACTAAGGTGGTGCACGGACTGGCCCTTTAAGAGCTGGAGAGTGTGTGTGCACCCTAGAGCAGGAAGACCTGACAGGAGAGCACAGGCTACGGTCAGCAAGGAGGCCACATGGGGCGCTAGTGATTGAAACTGTGATTTCTGTGGCTTTGTGATGTGGTTTATAGAAGTGAAATACATTTTTAATTTGGAGAAAAACACGTAACAAATAACCACATCACAAAACCGCAGCAAAGCCGGGAAAACTCAGTGCGGTTTTAAGCACCTTTTCAATACAATTTTGACAGTGAGGATAAAAACTATCTCATCTGAATACGCCCTTACACAGCTGACTGTAAAATATTAACGAACAAGTCCGCAGGCACCTAGAGCAATGGGTGGCGCAGGATTAGCAGCTCTGATGGTCCCTCAAGTCAGAGGGTCTGCCCAAAAAACAGCCAGGAAGCTGCTTTGGTGTGTGGCTCATAGAATGGCTGCCATGTGACACCTTTCTCCTTGTCTGACTGCTCTGATATCTCCTTATCACTTACTTCTGTTTACTGCAGCATCAAGTCAGGGGACGTAACCCTTACACCGCCTTCCTGAGAGATTACCGTTACATTAGTTGTAGGTGAGCAGTGTGAGGATTAAAGCTCCTCCTTTATTAGCTACAATAAACAAAAGTTAGTGATAAGGAGACATGAGAAGCAGCAGAAATCATTTGTCTCCTGACGCCCTAGACCTCATGTGTCTTGTTGTACATACAGCCCTGGGCCCGGGCCGCTGGCACAGCAGAATGGAGAGTGATGCTGCACCTGTGCCCGCTCAGAGGAGTGCGGCAGTGGTGGGCATGAGCCACCATCATAAAACCTAGACAGCAGGTTCTATAAGAGTGCCCTCCCTTCAGAAATCCCGTCTGGCCCTTAGCAGTTGGCACCAAACAAGGTGTAAGAGAAGCTACCACTGCACAGAGAAGGGATAGCAGTAGCCAGAACCATGTTTACCGTCCAGGCAGGACAGGTGCTACTCAGAATGGTGTCGCCAAGCATGATACAACGTTACATCATGAAAGCTGATGGCAACAGTGTTCACCACAAGGGCAAGTTACCCAAGAACCCCACTGATGGACTAAGCCTGTAAACATGGGCACCACTACCATGATCGTATGCCAAGGTGTCTCTAGGCCATGACATCTACAGGGGAACAGCTCCTGAATAAAGTCCACCTCTAGATGGTGAAGCTGTCTGCCATGAATAAAGGCGGCTATGCTCCTGGGGATGAATCCTGATCCTTTAACTGAGACAGACTTTGGGTTGACAGACCCTAGAATATGACATCCCAATTATGGTTGCCAGTCCTATTCGTGAGCACTACTACCACATCCCCCCAGCACTCTAACAAGCCAAATGAACGCTGAGTACTTGGTGTCCAGACAGGGAGTCTCACCCATGGACAAAGCAGTGGAACACAGGCCCGTACCTACTAATGTGAAGGAGCTCTGGGTCTTCCTGGGACTAGTCGCTTACAGTAGACTTTGCCAATGTGCTGCATCCCTGGGGCAGCAAAGAAAGGGGTCATTGCATGTGGGACTGAAGCAGACCAGGCCTTCCAAGAGCCGAAGACATTGTGGACCTGTACCCTTGTTCTGGCCTATGCTGACTACACAAAGCCTTTTGCCCTGTGACTGATGGAAGCTTGAAGGGTCTGGGGACAGTCCTGACCCAAGTTCAAGAAGTAGGGAGTGACTGGTCACCTATATCAGAAAACCCCTGAGAACTTCAGTTTGTTCAGACTGGAATGGTTGGTGGTGTTGTGTGGACTGGAAACAATCCCCTAGCCCATTTATACACCGCCAGGCTGGGAATGGTCAGGCTCAGCACATTTAAGTGCATGATACTGACTGGGCCATAGCAATAGGAACTCTGACGCCCTATCCCAAAACCCAGTAGAACTAGCCAGTGGTTCCACTTAGGAAGAGCTAGGGGAGACTTCAATAAGACATTGCGGGCATTGGGAACGCCCCTATCCTGAGTGCACTCCAGGGGTAGAGCAGACCACTGAGGAATAAAGAAGCAAACAATGGCCGGCCGGTCAAGTAGAGATGATGAGAAGACCTGTCGTGGAGAAAGAGAGGAACTGGCAAGTGATCAAGAGCAGGACATGACGACCCTCTATTGAAGGTACCGGCAGAGGTAGGCCTTACGCGGCTTCCACAGAGTGAGGAGATATCGGTGGTCCAGTGGATGCATGAGAAGAATGAGCACTCTGGACTTGAAAAAACCTTTGCCTCCAGCGAGCAACCAAAAATTGAAGAAATACAAAGTCACTGAGTAGAACTGGGGAATCAGAAGGACATGGAAGCTGTAGAGGAGATGGAAACCTACCCTCTATGGTGGTGGTCCGATCCTCATATACCAGTTTCTGGGGACAGTATCAGGGGGGTAGAGGAGGAATGGCGGTAGGCTGAATTAGCGCTGGGGCTGACAGCTCTCCAATGTGCTCGGCTGGCGTCAGCCTCCAATTGCATAACCGATCCCTGAGAGAAATCTCTGGCTCAGTCGGATTGCAAGTCATCCTACGCTGTGGTCTGCACACATTCACCTTGCAGATTACGTCCTGTACATATTTGTTCTATGGCCCGGGAGTGTGAACAGCTGTGTCCTCCCTGCCTCCCCTCACCCGCCGGCCGCCCCGCTACACCGCTGCCCGGAACTTTCCATTCTCACAACAACTACGACCAGATGACCAGGGTTCATATCTGGAAAAGTGGATTTTATTCTTTATTTCAGTAACACATTCTTCATATTTTTTTTTGCTCTTATCGGTACAGTTAATTTTCCTTCTAAAAGAAACAGAAAATCATGAGAAAAAAAAATACTGATAAAAACAAAAAATATTTCTGTCCAATTTACCAACAGAGTCATTTCATTTACCACAGACACAAATATAGATCGAGTCAGCTAGAAGAATCTAAAAGAAACACAAACCCGCGTGGATGACGGAGAAATAGTCAACAGGCGATGAAGATGTAAAAAAGAAATATTCAGAGTACATTCAGAATTACGGATTTTCTGCATTAATCCAAGGTGCTTAACAAGAAATACATTCATTAAATAGGGAAACGCAACCGGTAAAAAAAACTAATAATATTTAAATAAATAATACAATTATTCAAGCAAATATAACATTTTAAAAAATGTAAAAATTAAAAAGAATGAAAATTTCCTCAAATTTTAAAATAAATAAATAAATAAATAAATAGGCAGCTATAGGCCGGGGTTACACGGGTCAGGTGACCAAGGATCGCTCCGAACACCGCGTAGCGCAGCCAATGAACTGAATGTGGTCACGGTGCGACTCACAAGAGTAAAGAGTCCAACACTGCTGGAATATCTGCGGTTCTGGGCTCGTGGTACTTTGCGAGTTGAGCTGTATCCGCATTCAGTGGCTGCATTACTACCCAGCGATCTGGCGTTGTGCCGTTTAGCCTCAGCCTAAAAGAAAAAAAAAAAAGGAAATAAAAAGTTTATGGACTAAAACTCATTTTTTCAATTAGTCTTTATAAAAAATTGTCAGCAGTTTTTGTGATACGTGTGGTTAACAATCAGTCTATTTGCATATTGTCCCTCCTGAGCTGTCAGCTGATGGCTCATGTGAAGCCTCATCTCTGATTTCCTGACATATCCTCATCAGTTTGATAATAGTTTAGCTATAATAAGGGGTTTATGAGGTCAGGAGATCAGAGACTTCACTTGAGATATAAGCTGATGGACCTCGGACTGATTTTTAACCACACGTATCACAAAAACTGCTAATTAAAAAAATAAATAAAGACCAATTGACAAAATATGATTTTTAGCCCAAAATTTGTAAAATTCTAACTTTAAAAAATTGCCCTGAAGGTGCCCGTAGTCTTTAAAGGGGTTTTCCAGGATAGGTCATCAATATCTGATCAATAGGTGTCCGAGTCCCGACGCCCCCACCAATTAGCTGTCTGAGAGACCTCCTTACAGCGCCGTACACCGCATAGTGGCTGTGCTTGGTATGGCAGCCCAGGTGTGTTCACTAGGTCATGTGACTGATGAAGGTGATGTCATCAATCACCAGAACGTCCGGGTCTCTTAAAAAATAAATAAAAATGATAGGTGGAGGCCCCACCGATCTGATATCCTAATCTCAGAAAACCCCTTTAAATTTAGAATAAAAATAAGTAAATTAAAATGGAGCGAGCCTGAAAAATAACTGAGCTACAAATCATAAAGTAGAATATAAAATAAATACAATAAAAACACAAATAGTAAAAATAACAACAAAATATAAAAAGTTAAAATAACATAAATAGTAAAAATAAATACAACATAAATAGTAAAAATAACATAAATAGTAAAAATAAATACAATGTAAAATAAATAAATACAATAACTTAATGTAAAATAAATAAAATGAAAAAACGTCCACGTAAAGTATAAACACTAGAAGGTAGTTTTGTAGAGATGATCACATTATATTGGAATCGTAGGCGGCAATAAATCTTAGAATTTGTCCCATTAGAAGAATAAGGCCTCCTGCACACGACCGGATGAGCATTTGCGGTCCGCAAATTACGGATCCGCAAAACACGGATACCGGCTGTGTGCGTTCCACATTTAGCGGATCCGCACGTCCTTCCCTTTGTCAGCAATGCCTATTCTTGACCGGAAAAACGGACAAGAATAGGACACGTTCTGCTTTTTTTTTTGCGAGGTTGCGGGCCGCCATACGGATGCGGACGGCACGTGGTGTGCTGTCCACATGTTTTGCGGCACCGTAGCGATCCGTAAAAAATGCAGATTGTATATGGACCGAAACTGCGGTCGTGTGGATGAGGCCTAAAATGTGGGTCAATATTTAGCAGAAATAACCGCACGGCTACGTGAGCGCCGCTCTTAAGGCAAACGAATAAAGAGGAGTAAAACCGTTAATAATAATACAGGATAAAGCACTTGATTTCGTCTGTCAGTGATAAATGGCACATAATGAAAAAAATCATGAAAAATAACCTAAAAATACCCCCGCCGCGTTATCTACGTGAATGACACCGACGCTACAATCAGTACGATCTCTTATGCCTCGCCATGACCTCCTATATACAAAAATGTTTATATACACGAATAAATATCTGAAATCTCATTATTACAGCTCAGAAAAGTGACCCTATAAAGTCGCGGCCGCCGGCTGATGTGCGTCTGTGTGGAGGGCCTGAAAATTCCGTATAAACGGGTCATTTTTTCTTTTTTTTGTAATTAGTCAGCTGCTTGGTAATTCCTTTGTGAAGGGACTGAAGAACGAGGCGGTAAATCCTCATCATCCAGCCCTGTAACCGTGAGCGTATACCACCCCCGTCGCATGAAGTGGGCTCACCCAGTTACTAGACTGCCCCTAGGCGCTAGATTCCTTTTGGAAGATCCCATTATTGTTTGGAGGGGAGATCCACCATGATTTGGATGTTTCCTTTCGTACACACCTTTGACGTTGGTGACATCACAGCACCAATATGGCGTCACCTCCAGCACATGATGTTGGATCCACCATGACAAGGAAGACCTGGAACATGAATGTGGGAGACCCCGGGGATGAAGGTGGTTACTGGACCCTATTTCTGGTGGTCCTTCATCGTGGTCCCTTACCTTAGAGGGACATTATACATGTTTGATATGAGATAAGCAGAGCCAAGCGTGTTTGGCGTCCGCTTATCCCATCACCACATGAAATGACGCCTACGTTTCGACCCATTGCCAAACTGGTCTGTAATGGTGCAGCCGTCATCTCCTCAATCAATGAAGCCGACTATAGACGGCACCAAAGATCACTTGGGGCTCGTTCACATGAACGTGCCGTGTTTTGAGGTCCGCAAAACACGGATGCCGCCCGTGTGCCTTCCGCAATTTGCGAAACGGAAGGGTTGGCCCATTATAGAAATGCCTATTCTTGTCCACAAAATGGGAACGGAACGGAGCAACGGATGCGGACAGCTCACGGAGTGAATGGGTCCGCACCCGAGCCGCAAAAAATGTTGTGTGAATGAGCCCTTAAAGGCGGACTCCACCCGAAATGTGCCAACCCCGCGGACTATAGGACGGCAGCTGACTAGTTTCATGGATTTGCCCATCAATCTTAGTTTGGGTGATTCGCCCTCCGATCCGTGCGGGAAGCGCTCCGTGTGTGTGGACAGCTCGGCGCCATTCTGCCCGGTTAGCCCTTGACCTCGCTGGCGGACGACCCGAAGTGACCCTAGTACTTTGGGGGCTCCTTCTCATGGGTGACAACTCATCAACTATTGGCATGGTCAAGAATGTCATGGGAGGAGCCCAGCTCTGGACTATCACCCTCATCGTCCCCCACTACTGCCCTCCGTATCCGCAGACTATCCCCCCACAGACCTCCTGCCCACCTCCACCGCAGGGTTTCGGCCAGCGCCCCTGGGTACAGAGAAGGGGGAGGATTCTCAGATGGCGGTGTCCCACAACACAGCCTGATGCCGATGGCATGGTGGGGTGCCCCCTTTCCGAACTTCAGACCCCCGCCTCCAGCTGGGAAGGATGGGCAGGCTTTCCTGCTTGCAGAGCCCCCTCTCTGCCCGCGGCTGCCGCGACTTGATCTCGTGGCACAGAAATCTCTTCCTCTCAATCACTTCCTGCAATTTTCCATCACGTTCCCGGCCACCAGAGGGCAGCGTGGGGGTGGGGGACAAAACCGCCTGGGGGAGAGAGAGAGAGACAAGGTCAGAGGCATGATGAGCAATGCTCTGCAGGACAGCCAGTTAATAGGCATGCAGGAGCAATGCTCTGCAAGACAGTCAGTTAATAGGCATGCAGGAGTAATGCTCTGCAGGGTGCTTAGCTGGTATGCATGCAGGAACAATGCTTTGCAGGGTGGATGAATGCGGGAGTAATGCTCTGCTAATATTCATGTAGAAATAATGCTCTGTATGTTGATTAGCTGAATTGCATGCAGGAGTAATGCTCTGCAGAATTGTCAGTTAATATGCACGCAAGAGTAATGCTCTGCAGGATGGGCAACTGAGAGTCATACACGTGTAATGCTCTGCAGAACGGTCAGTTAATATGCATGCAGGAGTAGTGCTCTGCAGTGTGCTTAGCTGATATGCATGCAGGAGCAATGCTCTGCAAAATGGTCGGTTAATAATGCATGCAGAAGTAAGGCTTTGCCGGAAGGGCAACTGCTCAAGTCATACACGTGTAATGCTCTGCAGGGTAGTGAGATGATATGCATGCAGGATATTGCACTGCAGGCTGGTCAGCTGATGTAATGCTCTGCAGAGTGCTGAGATGATCTGTACAGAAGTAAAAAGTGTGGAGGAATGCTCTGCAGGAAGAATGCAGTGACCTGTGTGAAGATGAGATTATGGGCATGCGAGGCTCGTGCTGTACAGAGAGGTGCGATAATCTGCACACATGGGTAATGGAGATAACGGGAAGCATGAATGGGGCTCTGCAGGGAGAGATAGGAAATGAGGTCAGAAATCAGCGGAAAGTAATCAGCATGGAGGCGAATCGCTCTGCGGAGAAAGAGGATGATCACAATGCAGCAGTAATGCTCTGCAGAGAGGTGAGTGAACTCCATTTGGGAATAATGTTCTGCAGAGAGAGAGAGAATGATAAAACGATGTGATGAGATTGGCACAGTGAGTGACCTGCATGCCGGAGTAATGCTCTGCAGCCTTGTGATATGATGCACAGTGCAGTAATGCTCTGCAGGTCTCAGTGTCTGAGCAGATACCTGATTTTGCCTGTGGGCAGATGTCTGGCGCACCCCGGAGGTAGAGGCGGAACGGCCCAGGCGATATC
Source organism: Bufo gargarizans (assembly GCF_014858855.1). Classification (NCBI taxonomy): domain Eukaryota; kingdom Metazoa; phylum Chordata; class Amphibia; order Anura; family Bufonidae; genus Bufo; species Bufo gargarizans. Next base: position 84,300 of record NW_025334676.1, read on the forward strand.
CACCTCCAAAATCTGCAGGAAAATACAGCGGTCAGCCTGAAGGAGGCAGCAGAGCGCAGAGACCTTCAGGGCAGCGCAAGGACGGGCCTGGTCGCCATCGGATCTATTCTACTCTCCGTCATATCTGGTATTATAGTAAATACTTGGCATCTGGCATGGCGCTGTTCTACGTGGTGCCTGGTATGACCTTATACTTGGCACTGGTAACAATGGCACCAGTCAGAGGACCTGTATGTTTGGGACCAGTCCTCCATCTGGCATACTGATATTATGCCGCCATTACACGTGGTGCTTGTACCCGCCTCCACTCATTATACCTGACGCTGAGTGTGAATTTATTACAGTAATATCTGTACGGGGCAATTATACTGTAATATCTGTACGGGCAATTATACAGTAATCTCTGTACGGGGCAATTATACTGTAATATCTGTACGGGGCAATTATACTGTAATATCTGTACGGGGCAATTATACTGTAATATCTGTACGAGGCAATTATACAGTAATATCTGTACGGGGCAATTATACAGAAATATCTGTACGGGGCAGTTATACAGTAATACCTGTACAGGGCAATTATACTTGGTATGAAATCTGGGCGAGAGGTACCTGCACTCCTGTGACATGCTGGAAAGGTTTGGCATGGCACTGGAAGACCTGTCCGTGCCACCCCACGGGCAAGTGCACTGTCCAGGCTTTGTTGGCTCCGAACAGGGATACCAGATGCAGCTGTCCCATGGCCGGTCTTCTCTGGTCTTCCTGGATTCCCGTTCCAAACGCGGGGAACATCGGATAATGCTGGGAAGAGATAGACAGATATGCTTACGCTAGGTGTCTCTACGGTGGCAATGCCCAGCTGTGACAGTTGACTTACGTTCCCCAAGTTGGCTCCGACGCCCACATGACATTCTTCTCTGTAATTCCCATACAGACCCAGGCCTCTCCTCCTCTGCTGCCCCAACACCTACACGGGTTTCGGAGGCCTGAACGACTGGTGTTCTTGAGCCCTTTATGCTGGTCTCGTATGCTGGTGGTCTCTTGCCCGTAGGGTATGTCCAGACGGCAGGAGAAGCCTGCTCCCCTTGGACCTGATGGAGGTGTGCTGAAGGAGGTCGACTTGGGAGTTGTGTGCCCGCCACACGAGATGCTGGACAAATAAGTCCAGCTAAGACCGAGATCTCCCTCTCAGTTTTTTCCTCAACCTGTGAGGCTGGTAAGAGAGAATGTGTCACCTTGACGGAAGAATACACCATGGTGTAAGAAAGGGCTTTGTCCCGATTATGTCCATGGGGAATGGGCAACATCGATGCCCCCTTTTCCTGTGAGAACGTCGACCCTCTCGGGGTTTCAGACTCTGGTCTGCGCTGGGCAGACGTCTGTGGGGGCAACGGTGTTGAGTGACTGCGAGCACGACCAGATGGAGGGAGATAAATGGATGATGAGGAGGCTGCACTTGGCATCTCCTTGTGAGGAACCGGCAGCTTAGAAGATGCGGCCGGCTGCGAAGGCTTTGTGACTTTTTGGCCCTTTCCAGATGGTGCTCCAAGAAGTGGAGGTCGATGCTGTAGGAGGTTAGGAAAAGGTGGTGGTATGTCAACCTCCGGAGTTCTAGGTGGTGGAAGCCGGCGGCGTTGAGGATGTCTCAGATGGGATGGCTGCTCTTCATGAAGAGGGTACTTCATTTCCTCATAGATTGCCTCTTCTTCACCATCTGACTCCTCCTCTGGTGGTGCTGGGGTGGGTGGGGGAGGAGGCCTTCGAGACGCGTTGCCTACCATCTCAATGTACACAGGTTCTTCTGGGGAGGGCGAAGAGGTGCGGTTGCTGGAAGTGAGAATGGCAGATGTTGAGGCAGGTCGGTTCGCATAGGCGTCGTCAAAGGAGGCAGACAGATGTGTATGGGGGCTGCGCTGTGGTTTCTGCGGGGGCATCCGGCGAGTGTCAGAGGCACTTTTTATGGACCCTACAAAACAAAAATAAGAGTCAAGCATTCAGTGAAATTAAAGTTGGAGTGTCGAGACATGCCACCACCTAGTAAAGCCTATGACTCTATGTAGGACAAGGCCAGTTATGCCATTCATTATTTGCTCTTACCTTCCTTCCTGATCCTACGTTCCTCTGCCGTCCGTCCTTCTCCACCAAGGCTGAGTTTTGTGCTGGGGTTTCTCTTAGGTTTTGCTGGAGGTCTCCTCCCCGGGGGGCCCCCTTCGTTTCCACTATCCTCTGGTGCACTGCCCACTGAGTGACAGGAAAGAGACCGAGGGGCCATGGCACTGGCACATGGGAGAGGGGCCCGCTCTTGAGAGGCTGGCATCGTCATAAAACCCATCCGGAAATGGCGACGGAACGAAGCCATGTCCCGAACCTTTCCAGAGCTACAAAAAAAAGAGACATAAAGAGACATAAATTACACCACAGTATTTTTTTTAATACCCCCATTGCTTGAAACGAACTGATGTTCATTACCCTGGCACCCCCCCACCCCCACCCCAACCATTTGCACCTTTTCTTAGGTTCCTCCTCCTTCTGTCTCCACTCCACTCGGCTCTTCCTGTACAGCAGATTCATGGCTCCAGCCTTTTCTATCCCAAGAAATGTCACAGTGTCAGAGGAGCTGGGGGTCATCTTCTGGAGACCGACCTTTAGACCCCGCTGAGGGTGGAGACTGTGTGAGACAAAGAAGAACATGTCATGATGAGGAAGCAAGATGTGAGAAGGTCAGTTCTTGTAAAGGCCCTTCTGCACTCGTGGTTATTAAGAACGAGCTGAACTCTTGCTTGTTCGTTAGGAGATTGGCGGCACCTTTACACGGGACAATTATTAGTCGTGTTCCCACACATGTTGTTTGGTTCATGTCAGAGGAGCTTTAGAACACCTATGACCAGCCCATGGGAAGGATGCAATGAACCAGGGTGTGGACCCTTTTTGGGCCCGTATAGAATTTGAAATTGGGACATCGTGAATCAGGTGAGCAAGATGTCTGGAAGTTAAATGTGCATCACCCAGGAAGGAGAAATATCTCCTACCAATGTGGAAGTATTGAAGAATTATAATGGAACTAAACACATGCCTTCTATACCTTACCTTGGGGTGTCTCACTTTGGTAAGTTCATCCCACAGCCATGTCTCTCGATCTTGCATGTGGGTCAAGTTGAATAAACTGACCTCACGTCTTCTACAGTGACTGTCTAGAGACGTTCATGCAGGATCCTGTTCCTGTCCCGAGTCGGGAATCAATCTATAAAGTCTGTTCTGAAAACCTCTGTACAAAACGTTTCAAACCTCTGTCCTACATTTCACAGTCAGTGGTGGAAGCTTCTTCCTCCTACGAAGACGTTGCCGAATTCACATAGATCCCATAGGAGTACAGACCATGACCATACGAAGACGCTATTTGCCATGCATCTCCTCCACACAAAGTTGTTCTCGAAAGACGGAGATGGAAAATAATCTAATGATACTGCACAATCGAGCCTGGAAGATGGTCCATCGGCAAAAGTCATCTAGAAAACCTCCAGCGTAGTTTGACCACATAAAGGAATACGGGTTGGTAAGTTACCAGTTATCGTACATGAAAAACAAGATCAGTATGTACAGATTACAGATCATGTCAGTATATGTGTCTTGTCCACAGAATGAGGAAGTTCTCTTTGCTGACTCAAGTCAGTGGTGGATGATGTCTTGGCCACCAGCGGTATGCAGATAAGAAGCCCATAAAGAGGTCACACAAACTGGTTCCAGATAAGACGTACTGGACTGGGTGGTGCTTCTCTTTTCTTGGTTTCCCATAGTAAGATCTTCACGAGAAAAAAAAAACAGTGTGTAGATTTTTGGGTAGAAATTTGTCCATGACAATACAGTCAGAAGACGTGGAAACTGGAAGACATCTTCAAGAACAGTTCTCTAGAAGAAAACAAAGAATGAACCGTGAGGCCTTAACATCTTCGTTACTATCCTGGTTCTACTGACCTGGTCTATAGTTACCAGAGGAGCAAGCTTCTGCATCCCACTGTGCAACATTTTAAGGTCAAACCAGCAGTTTCTGTACACACTAATTATACACTGGCAATTAATTACTTCACTATAATAAACAACCCACAATGAGGAGCTACTATACAATCAATCTGGGACAATCAGCAATCTAATCGTCTGCGGTACCTAGGGCCTTGAAGGAAGACCGAGGAGAGGAAAAAGAAAAGAGTAATAAGTGAGAAAGGGAGTAACAGGGAGGAGAGGTAGTAATGAAGAAGCAGTAACAAGGAGGTGAGGTAGTAACAAGGAGGTGAGGTAGCAACAAAAAAGAGAGGCAGTGATAGTAAAAAAAAGGACCAACAGAGAGATGTAATGAAAAGAAAGTGGTAGTAACATAGAAGAGAAGTAGTAACGGGGAGAAGAGGTAGAAAAAAGATTAGTGACAGTAACAGAGAGAAGTAGTAATAGACAGGAGTGGAACTAAGAAAAAGGAAAAGTAGTAAGAGAGGGGTAGTAACAAGGATGAGTGGTAGCAACCGAGAGTAGACGTAATAACAAAGAGGAGAGGTAGGAAAAAGATAGGAGGTATTAACAGAGATGTGAGGTAGTAACAGAGAGAAGAGGTAGTAACAGAGGTGAAATAGCAAGAGAGATAAAAAGTAGCAACAAAGAGAAGAGGTAGTAATGGAAAAAAGAGGTAGTAACAAAGATAAGAGATATAAACTGAGAGGAGATGAGAGAGAGGAGATGTAGACAGAGAAGACCGAAATGGCATAGGTAGTAACAGAGAAGACATATAGTAACAGGAGAGGCAGTAACATAGAGAATGTAAGGTATTTACAGAGGAGGAGGTGGTATCACAACTGAGAGACTAGAGGTAGTAAAACAGAGGAGAGACAGTAACAAAGATAATAATAGGTAGTAATAGAGAAGACAGTATAAAAGATCACAGGGATTAATAAAGGGGAGAAGCACTTCTGGAGAGTTGTGGTAATGAGAGGAAGGAGGAGTGGAAACAGGAGGACAGATAGCAACACAGAGGAAAAGAGTAACCAAGAGGAGGAAAGGTAGTAACAGAGGAGAGGTAGTAACAGAAAGAAGAGAATAATACTGTAGAAAAGAACAATGTAGGAAGAGTATTCTGGTAGGATCAGTGTACGAGCAACACTGCAGTAGGAAGGAACAGAGTAGGAATACTATTACAGTAGGAAGTAACAGAGTTGGAAGAGTATTACAGAAGAAAAAAAACACAGTAGGAAGAATGTTATTGTAGGAAAGAGTTTTCCAGTAGGAAGAAAAAGAGTCGGAATACTATTACAGTATGAATTAACACAGAGTATAAAAATATTACTGTACCCAGAGACAGATAGTATTTCTATGGGGGGAGATAGACACATCCCCGCCCAAGGGTCCCCTTTAGCACGCTTCTGTCAGGAATCAGGCTTTGTGGATATATGGGGAAGAGAGTTTATTCTTGTATAAGTAAGTCGGGGAACGTATGTCCAGGATAGATCTGGCCCTGAAATACGAGGCCGGGTCTTTATCGGACCACGTACCTTTAACCATGAGGGATGATACCCATAGGGTAAGAGCTCCATTCAGATTAAACCCGCATTGGATCTCCTTATGGATACCAGGAGATGGCACGTTTCTGGGATAATGATTATAACTCTGTGGAAATCCAGCTGGTATGGGATACATTAAAGGCCTTTATGAGGCGAGTATTTTTTTAGTACCATCTTCAATTTAAGAAGGAGGTATGGCAGGAAAGAGATGTAAAAGCAGCAGCCCTAGCTGGTATGAATGGATTCTCTAGGAACAAAACCCCAGGGAACAGGGAAACTATGCAGAATGCAGGTCAGGCGTCCTCTGACCTTCTCTTGGAAAAGGCCCAGCAGAGACTTTTTTTCAAGAGACAAGAATATTTCTCTGAATCGGGTAGACCAGGGAAAGTTTTGGCGAAGGCGATTTCTAATCAGGAGCCAAAAAATAAATAAATTAGATAGTCAGTATTCGCTCACTCGAGGGTATAGTTATGGAAGATCAAGACCGTATAAAAGGAAAACCTTTTGAATTATTTTTTCGGAATTCTATAACTCAGATGAGGTCATTCCAGAAGAAGAGATGGACTCATATCTGGACTTCACGTAGATCTCTCTCGAGGAGTTAGCGGTGGCGCTGGGGTCATGCTCTGGTAATTCCTCCCTGGGGCCGATGGATTCCCATTTGAATTCTATCGTAAATATAGGGAGGTGATTTTCCCTCATCTTTTGGGGGTGTTCACCGGATCCTTGGCGGGGGGGGGGGGGGGGCTTCCAGAATCAATGACAGAGGCTGCAATAATATTAATACTGAAAAAGGGTAAGGATCCCTTAGATGTGGCGTCATATAGCCCGTTTTCTTTATTGAATACGGATATGAAGCTTTTCTCAAGAATTCTGGCTACGCGGCTATCCAAAGGTATTCTCGCTCCATTCTGTCCTTAGACAGGGTGGAGTAGGAAGTCCTCTGGAGGGTTTTAGGGAAAATGGATATTGGTATTACTTTCATAAACATGATTAAGCTTCTGTATCTCCTACAGCCAGACTGAATATTAATGGGAGTCTCTCCCCAAGTAGAGGCACCCGTCAGGGATGTCCACTCTCTCCACTACTATTTGATATTTATATTGAGCCCCTTGCTATTAGGGTTCGGCAAGATTTCAGGATCGAAGGGTTTGGGATACACCAAGTAGAGGACTGCATTTCCCTGTATGCTGTAATTCCAGAACCCATCCGAATAGTAAACTCCTTTGGACCAGTCTCAGGCCTTGATACTAACCGATCAAAGACAACCCTCATGCCGCTACATGGACTTGAATGTCCCCCATTGATGGGCCTTTGAATATTTTAGAGAGGATTTATTGGAATACTTTGGTATGGCGATATCGCTCAGGATTGAAGGTTTTCTACATCTCAACTTGATTCCATCGATTAATAAATTGAGGTCAAAAGTGACGGTATGGCTCCGACGTCCATTATCTGGGGCGGATGGAGTGTCCCTGGTGAAGACAGTGATATTACCCCTACTCCTCTATATCCTTAGGAACTCTCCAATACGGGTTGAGGAGAAGTTCTTCAAATTAATTGAACAATTTTCTCTGGAGGAGAAAGCGGGTCAGGGTAAAGTTGGAGCACCTCTATAGGCCGATGGAGCAGGGAGGGCTATACCTTGAATGGGAGAGGCCTTGGTCAGGAGCTCTCGACATGATAAGATGTTTGCGCTATTCGAGTCGGGGCGATTATCCAGGAAGTCATCTACTAAAGTGTTGGTTTGGAATAAAGGGGTCTCTTAATTTTACGCCCTTTTGGCACAATCGTCACCTACAGGAATTAGAAGATTAGAATGGGGATCGGTATTGGCGAAAAAATTATATTTTATATGTGTCACAGATGGTGAGAAATGGGGATATACTTCAGATTTTTGGAATTGGCACAAAATGAACGTATTGTTGATTATTTTCAGTTACGTTCGGCACTTTCTAGTGTTAAGGGAAAGTCTATGTTTGAGACGGATATTTCTACACCTTTGGGCCAGAAGGTCAAGATCTCCCAACTGCATAAATTGTTGTTGGAAGCGCCATTTAATAATACACGATCCTCCGGACAAAGGGCCTGGGGAGCGGACTGTCCGGCAATCCGACTGCGTGATTGGGATAATATATCAGCTAATTTAAGACTAGGGTCTCACAATGTTAATCACGTGGTGGTGCAATGTAAGATCTTACATAGAATATGTGTCACCCCACTATGGCGGTTACAGAAGTAACTGTCCGCGGTGCGATTCACCTGGAGCGGACTACTTACACACGTTCTGCTCCGGTAGAGAATTAATAGAATATTGGAAGGCAGTCAATATCCTATACAATACTGAGGAGAAGCTTCCCGCCTTCTTCACCTCATCTGTATCCGGCTCCGTCTTGTTGATGGAGGGGATAGGAGACGAATCGCAACAGGGACGGAGGGTAGGGGGTTAGGCTGAAATGCGGGGAAAATGGGGAAAGCAATTATGTTGATTACATTTTTGTATGGCAATTATTCTTTGTTCTTTCTTGTATTTTTACTGTAGAAAAGAACAGAGTAGGAAAATAATTCAATAGGAAGGGACAGAGTGGAGAGAGTATTACAGTAGGAAGTAGAGTATTAGACTATTACAGTAGGAAGTGCACCCTAGAGACAGGCCGGGAGGCCAGGACTGAGAGAGGCCGCGACCTGCAGAGGACACGTGGCCGGGACAGCAGGAGAAGGCAAGTAGCAGAAGGCAAATAGGTACCAGCTGCCGGAGAGAGAGAGGTGAGCGACACAGCGTCTATGCTCCCCAGAAGATGTGCTGCCACGGAGAGCATGGCCTGCCATTGTGACAAAAGTCCCTACTCTGTCCCTTATAGGTGTCAGTCTGGGTGTTGGAGCCTGAGAGTTTGGGCCGGGACTAGGCCTGCTATATTGTTTGGAACAAAGCACGTGGACTACTGCTTCATCCAAAGACTTATGTGCTGCAGCCTGGTGTGAACAAACACCCGACTCCAGGTGACCGTTTTTCCTTAAAAAAGTATTTTTTTGTCACTTTCCTTATGTGTGAATAAAACACTGAATTGTTTAAGTTAAAGACGTTGTCGTTGCCACTATACTGTGTCCACAGCCTGTCTACCAGAGCGAATCCCCACAATTGGTGGAGGATGCGGGCAAACGCAGTGAGGCAGGCCTGAAGGCCGAAAAGTTTTTGTTTTTCCCAGGCACAAATGCATGTCCTACATTAAGCCGGCAAGGTTACAACCCGTGTCCCCTGACAAAATGGAGGCGGTCGTGAAGGCCCTCATGGAGGCTAACTTGCAGCAGCGGGAGGCTAACAAGCAGCAGCAGGACACTAACAAGCTAATATTACAACATGTGATGGCGTTGCAGGCGGCAGGAGCGTCCCAGAATGTCCACGATGCCCGGAAAGCTGTCCGCACGGCGATTCCGAAGATGACCCCCTTGCATAACGTCGAGACCTATCTGGCAGTCTTCGAAAAAGTGGCCGTGAGGTAAAAGTAACACCGAGACCAGTGGGCTGAGGTCGTTGCTCCGTTCCTGGTGTCTGGACACCAGCAAGTATTGTTTGATCTCCCAGATGATCAGGCGGCCGACTACCCGACAGTAAAATGTGAGATCCTGGCGAGACTGGGGGGGGTGACTGTATTGGTCCGGGCCCAGCGGGTACATCAGTGGGAATTTAACCTGGCTGAACCCGCCAGACCGTAGTAAAATGACCTGTTACACCGTTTGCAAAAATGGCTGCAGCCTGACATGTTGACTCCCACTGCCATGTTGGATCGGCTGTTGCGGGATGTGTTCTGGAGGGCTTGCCGTACCCTCTCCAGCACTGGATCGGTCATGTGTCTCCGAATAATGCCCTGGAGATGGTCGAACTGGTGAAGCGCTATGAGGCCACCAGAAATCTGCAGGGAGGTTCTTTGGGGAGGGGGCCAGTTAAACCCCGGAAATCTCCACTCCAAACACGGCAGCTGGTGCCAGCCAAACAAGCCGGGACGTGCCCCCTGCAGACCCAGCCTCGGTGGTCTGCTGGCGGTGTCACAAACTTGGACATATAAGAGCTGACTGTCCCCATCGGGGTGAAGTGAACCCATGGATACCAACTATGGCTACCGCCACTGGTATGCCAGGAAGTTGTGTGCCACAGGTACCTCCGACACTGTAGACCAGGCATCCTCAAACTGCGGCCCTCCAGCTGTTGTAAAACTACAACTCCCACAATTCCCTGCTGTAGTCTGATACCTGTAGGCTATTCGGGCATGCTGGGAGTTGTAGTTTTTCAACATCTGGAGGGCCGCAGTTTGAGGATGCCTGCTGTAGACAATAGCCACCTGTGCCAGGTGGAAGTGGGGGACACTCCGGCGGTGGCACTGTTGGATTCAGGTTGCCTGGTGTCCCTGGTAAGAGCTGCCCTGGTGCGGCCGGCTGAGTATACTGGCCGAAGAGTTGGTGTTGTCTGTATTTATGGGGACTTAAAGGAGTATCCCACCGCCCCGGTCTCTCTGTCAATGGTGGCCGGCAGGTGGATGCATGAGGTGGCCGTCGCCACAAAGTTACTATATGAATTGTTAATTGGGAGAGACTTCCCTGGGTTCCCGGCATATGAAAGTTACCGATACCCGGGAGACCGATGTAACCCTAGCAGAGTGGCCTGGCTCGGGGGGGGGGGGGGGGGGGGGGAGGCCAGAACCTTGGGAACCTGAGTCAGAAGGTCCAGCGGTAGGGGTGACCGCCACTTCGGTGGAAGAGGGGGAGACAACCCCGCTAAGCGTGATGGTGGGAGACATGGAGGACTTGCCGCCGGGTCCTGAGCTGGCAGACCTCAATGTCTCTGGGGATAATTTTGGTACAGCACAACACCAGGACCCGACTATCCCGAGCCTGGGAAAATGTGGTAGTAGTTGAGGGTCAGCCGCAACAAACGGGGGCCGAGTCTATGTTCCCCCTGTTTTGTGGTTCAACAGGAGATGCTGTACCGGGTAAATAAACTACGGGGTGAGCATATTGAACAGCTGGTGGTGCCCAAGGCATATCGCAAGCTCGTGTTGGAGTTAGCCCACCAACATGTTCTTGGGGGATACCTGGGCCAGCAGAAAACGCAGGACCGGATTCTACAGCGGTTCTACTGGCCCAGTGTGTTCAGAGAGGTAGAAGAGTATTGCAAGTCTCACCCAACCTGACCAGATAACCAGCCCCCAGCCACATTTCTGTAGTCCCCTGGTCCCTTTCCCGATTATTGAGGTTCCATTCGAGCGGATTGCTATGGATCTCATAGGCCCAGTACCGAAGTCCGCTAGAGGGCACCAGCACATCCTGGTCATCCTCGACTACGCCACTCGGTACCCGGAGGCGGTGCCACTTCGTCACACATCAGCCACACTCATAGCTAAGGAGTTAATGGGGAGGTTTTCTCGAGTGGGTCTGCCTAAGGAGGTTCTGACTGACCAAGGGACCCCGTTTATGTCCAAGGTCATGAGGGAACTCTGTAAGTTGCTCCACATAAAACAGTTACGGACGTCCGTGTATCATCCGCAAACGGATGGCCTGGTAGAGAGGTTTAACCAGACCTTAAAAAATATGTTGAAAAGAGTGGTGTCTAAGGATGGGAGAGACTGGGATCTCCTTCTGCCCTATCTTATGTTCACAGTGCGAGAGGTGCCCCGGGCCTCTACTGGGTTCTCGCCCTTTGAACTGCTATACGGCAGACACCCGTGCTGTCTGTTGGACGTGGCCAAAGAGGCGCGGGAACAACAACCCACACCGCACAAAAGTGTCATTGAGTAGATCACCCAGATGCAAGGACGGATAGAAACAGTGTTACCTCTGGTTAGGGAGCATATGGAGGCAGAAACAGCGAGCCCAGAGTCGGGTCTATAATCGGCAGGCTCGGGTCCGGAACTTTAACCCGGGTGATCGGGTGTTGGTTCTGGTACCAACCGTAGACAGTTAGTTCCTAGCTAGGTGGCAAGGGCCCTACGAGGTACTGGAAAAAATTGGAGGTAGATTACAAAGCACACCAGCCAGGGCGGCGAAAGCCAGAGCAGGTGTACCATTTGAATCTGCTCAAACCATGGAAAGATAGGGAAACCTGTACAGAAGTCAGCCCACGACCAGGGTTCCAAGGAGAAGAGGTACCGGCCCCTCTGTCTGTAGCAAGGGAAGAGGCACCGGCCCCTCTGTCTGTAGCAAGGGAAGAGGCACCGGCCCCTCTGTCTGTAGCAAGGGAAGAGGCACCGGCCCCTCTGTCTGTAGCAAGGGAAGAGGCACCGGCCCCTCTGTCTGTAGCAAGGGAAGAGGCACCGGCCCCTCTGTCTGTAGCAAGGGAAGAGGCACCGGCCCCTCTGTCTGTAGCAAGGGAAGAGGCACCGGCCCCTCTGTCTGTAGCAAGGGAAGAGGCACCGGCCCCTCTGTCTGTAGCAAGGGAAGCGGCTCCCACAGTGAAGATTGCTGACAGCCTCTCCTCTAAACAGGCTCAGGAGGCCAGGGAGTTCATTAGTCGGAACACGGATGTGTTCTCAGACCTCCCTGGACGCACTTCCATTATCCGGCATGACATTATCACTGAGACTCAGGCGAAAGTCCGGTTAAAACCGTATCGGGTACCCGAGGCTCGGCGACAAGCTGTCGAGGAGGAAATGCAGCTAATGCTCTAGCTAGGTATTATCGAGGAGTCAAAAAGTGAATTGGCCAGTCCGATAGTTTTAATACCCAAGCCGGACGGGACATTGTGGTTCTGTAACGATTTCCGCAAACTTAATGAGGTGTCCAAGTTTGACGCGTATCCCATTCCCCGAATAGATGAGCTTATTGAGAAGCTGGGCCAAGCCCGGTATTTTTCTGTGTTGGACCTCACCAAAGGGTACTGGCAGGTACCCCTGACGGAGGCTGCCGAAGAAAAAACGGCTTTCATCACGCCAGAGGGGCTGTATCAGTACAAGGTGTTACCCTTTGGTCTACATGGTGTTCCCTCCACGTTTCAAAGGCTAATAGACATTGTACTCCGTCCACATTGTCGGTACGCTTCGGCGTACCTGGATGATATCGTTATCCACAGCACCGACTGGGAAAGTCACCTACCTAAAGTACAGGCTGTAGTGGACTCCATTAGGAAGGCTGGCTGAACCACTAACCCAAAAAAGGGGGGGGGGGGTGGTGTATATAATAAACGGGGTACAGGTTATACCTGAGGCCGGGGTGTTCCTGCATTCGGCTGTAGCTATGAATTGTGCCTGTAACTTATTGGAAAATATAAATCTACAGCAGCCGGGACCCCAACCGTCCAATCACAGCGGAGCGTCCTGTCACCCCTCGTGTTATACCCCCATACACTGTGAATATAATGGGGGGTGGGGGGACGTCAAAAATATGTATAAAATGCTTCCCGATTATCTGGAACCAACCAGTCTCATTGTGTGCATTATGTGTATATGCATCTATACCTGTGTGCATTATGTGCATATGCATCTATACCTGTGTGCATTATGTGTATATGCATCTATATCTGTGTGCATTATGTGTATATGCATCTATACCTGTGTGCATTATGTGCATATGCATCTATATCTGTGTGCATTATGTGTATATGCATCTATATCTGTGTGCATTATGTGTATATGCATCTATATCTGTGTGCATTATGTGTATATGCATCTATATCTGTGTGCATTATGTGCATACGCATCTATATCTGTGTGCATTATGTGTATATGCATCTATACCTGTGTGCATTATGTGCATATGCATCTATACCTGTGTGCATTATGTGTATATATACAGTACAGACCAAAAGTTTGGACACACCTTCTCATTCAAAGAGTTTTCTTTATTTTATATTACAGCGCAGTGTGAGACTGTATATTACGTTACAGCGCAGCCTGGGACTGTATAGTGTGTTACAGCGCAGCCTGAGACTGTATAGTGTGTTACAGCGCAGTCTGAGACTGTATAGTGTGTTACAGCGCAGTCTGGGACTGTATATTACGTTACAGCGCAGCCTGGGACTGTATAGTGTGTTACAGCGCAGTCTGAGACTGTATAGTGTGTTACAGCGCAGTCTGAGACTGTATAGTGTGTTACAGCGCAGCCTGAGACTGTATAGTGTGTTACAGCGCAGCCTGAGACTGTATAGTGTGTTACAGCGCAGCCTGAGACTGTATAGTGTGTTACAGCGCAGCCTGAGACTGTATAGTGTGTTACAGCGCAGTCTGAGACTGTATAGTGTGTTACAGCGCAGTCTGAGACTGTATAGTGTGTTACAGCGCAGTCTGAGACTGTATAGTGTGTTACAGCGCAGCCTGAGACTGTATAGTGTGTTACAGCGCAGTCTGAGACTGTATAGTGTGTTACAGCGCAGTCTGGGACTGTATAGTGTGTTACAGCGCAGTCTGGGACTGTATATTACGTTACAGCGCAGCCTGGGACTGTATAGTGTGTTACAGCGCAGTCTGAGACTGTATAGTGTGTTACAGCGCAGCCTGAGACTGTATAGTGTGTTACAGCGCAGCCTGAGACTGTATAGTGTGTTACAGCGCAGCCTGAGACTGTATAGTGTGTTACAGCGCAGCCTGAGACTGTATAGTGTGTTACAGCGCAGCCTGAGACTGTATAGTGTGTTACAGCGCAGCCTGAGACTGTATAGTGTGTTACAGCGCAGTCTGAGACTGTATAGCGTGTTACAGCGCAGTCTGAGACTGTATAGCGTGTTACAGCGCAGTCTGAGACTGTATAGCGTGTTACAGCTGCAGTCTGAGACTGTATAGCGTGTTACAGCGCAGTCTGAGACTGTATAGCGTGTTACAGCGCAGTCTGAGACTGTATAGCGTGTTACAGCGCAGTCTGAGACTGTATAGCGTGTTACAGCGCAGTCTGAGACTGTATAGCGTGTTACAGCGCAGTCTGAGACTGTATAGCGTGTTACAGCGCAGTCTGAGACTGTATAGCGTGTTACAGCGCAGTCTGAGACTGTATAGCGTGTTACAGCGCAGTCTGAGACTGTATAGCGTGTTACAGCGCAGTCTGAGACTGTATAGCGTGTTACAGCGCAGTCTGAGACTGTATAGCGTGTTACAGCGCAGTCTGAGACTGTATAGCGTGTTACAGCGCAGTCTGAGACTGTATAGCGTGTTACAGCGCAGTCTGAGACTGTATAGCGTGTTACAGCGCAGTCTGAGACTGTATAGCGTGTTACAGCGCAGTCTGAGACTGTATAGCGTGTTACAGCGCAGTCTGAGACTGTATAGCGTGTTACAGCGCAGTCTGAGACTGTATAGCGTGTTACAGCGCAGTCTGAGACTGTATAGCGTGTTACAGCGCAGTCTGAGACTGTATAGCGTGTTACAGCGCAGTCTGAGACTGTATAGCGTGTTACAGCGCAGTCTGAGACTGTATAGCGTGTTACAGCGCAGTCTGAGACTGTATAGCGTGTTACAGCGCAGTCTGAGACTGTATAGCGTGTTACAGCGCAGTCTGAGACTGTATAGCGTGTTACAGCGCAGTCTGAGACTGTATAGCGTGTTACAGCGCAGTCTGAGACTGTATAGCGTGTTACAGCGCAGTCTGAGACTGTATAGCGTGTTACAGCGCAGTCTGAGACTGTATAGCGTGTTACAGCGCAGTCTGAGACTGTATAGCGTGTTACAGCGCAGTCTGAGACTGTATAGCGTGTTACAGCGCAGTCTGAGACTGTATAGCGTGTTACAGCGCAGTCTGAGACTGTATAGCGTGTTACAGCGCAGTCTGAGACTGTATAGCGTGTTACAGCGCAGTCTGAGACTGTATAGCGTGTTACAGCGCAGTCTGAGACTGTATAGCGTGTTACAGCGCAGTCTGAGACTGTATAGCGTGTTACAGCGCAGTCTGAGACTGTATAGCGTGTTACAGCGCAGTCTGAGACTGTATAGCGTGTTACAGCGCAGTCTGAGACTGTATAGCGTGTTACAGCACAGTCTGAGACTGTATAGCGTGTTACAGCGCAGTCTGAGACTGTATAGCGTGTTACAGCGCAGTCTGAGACTGTATAGCGTGTTACAGCGCAGTCTGAGACTGTATAGCGTGTTACAGCGCAGTCTGAGACTGTATAGCGTGTTACAGCGCAGTCTGAGACTGTATAGCGTGTTACAGCGCAGTCTGAGACTGTATAGCGTGTTACAGCGCAGTCTGAGACTGTATAGTGTGTTACAGCGCAGTCTGAGACTGTATAGTATGTTACAGCGCAGTCTGAGACTGTATAGTATAGTGCAGCGCAGTCTGAGACTGTATAGTATGTTACAGCGCAGTCTGAGACTGTATAGTATAGTGCAGCGCAGTCTGAGACTGTATAGTATGTTACAGCGCAGTCAGTCAGTCCGGACAAGGAGCGCAGCGGTGGGGGTGGACGTTCATGAAGAGGCTTGGCAGGGCAGGACTGGTGAGGAAAGGGTCAGTGGTGAGTGGGGGCGGGAGCGGAGGCGAGGCGCGAGTTGCTAGGGTGACGGGGGGGCGTGGCCAGAGGTGAGAAGGAGGAAGAAGGCGGAAGTGAAAGCAGTGCTGGCCAGGAGACTGAATCGCCCACCCGCCCGACCCTGTTGAAAGTGGAAGTTGTGAGGGTTGGTGTTGTTATATGTTGCGGCAGTCATGGAGGCGGGGGAGGTCCTTGAAGTGGTGAAATATGGTGGTACCTGAGGATGGGAGGGCCCCGCGGGAGGGGCTGGACTCTCATTGAGGAGCTGGTAGGAACTAATTACGCGTCCATCAGTTGCTGCCTCCGAGCTGGGTTCAACGGCTGGGGGCAAGATGGAGACGCAGGTGTTCCAGTGTTTATAAAGTTATTGGGGCTTCTAGGACCTCCCTCGTCAGGGGTTAACTCATGTTATATTTATGTTGTATCTATTTAATAAACGGCTGCTGTGGCCGATTAAATCCAAGCAGTGGTGTGGTGTGTTTATTTATATGGGTTAGGGTGAGGGGTGAAGGTTATGGGATGGGTAGGCTTATAGGACTGAACGAATAGCCAATGCCTGCTTCATGAGACTGTATATTATAGTGCAGTGTGAGACTGTATAGTATAGAGCAGTGTGAGACTGTATAGTGTGTTACAACGCAGTCTGAGACTGTATAGTGTGTTACAGCGCAGTCTGAGACTGTATAGTGTGTTACAGCGCAGTCTGAGACTGTATAGTGTGTTACAGCGCAGTCTGAGACTGTATAGTGTGTTACAGCGCAGTCTGAGACTGTATAGCGTGTTACAGCGCAGTCTGAGACTGTATAGCGTGTTACAGCGCAGTCTGAGACTGTATAGCGTGTTACAGCGCAGTCTGAGACTGTATAGTGTGTTACAGCGCAGTCTGAGACTGTATAGTGTGTTACAGCGCAGTCTGAGACTGTATAGTGTGTTACAGCGCAGTCTGAGACTGTATAGTGTGTTACAGCGCAGTCTGAGACTGTATAGTGTGTTACAGCGCAGTCTGAGACTGTATAGTGTGTTACAGCGCAGTCTGAGACTGTATAGTGTGTTACAGCGCAGTCTGAGACTGTATAGTGTGTTACAGCGCAGCCTGAGACTGTATAGTGTGTTACAGCGCAGTCTGAGACTGTATAGTGTGTTACAGCGCAGCCTGAGACTGTATAGTGTGTTACAGCGCAGTCTGAGACTGTATAGCGTGTTACAGCGCAGTCTGAGACTGTATAGCGTGTTACAGCGCAGTCTGAGACTGTATAGTGTGTTACAGCGCAGTCTGAGACTGTATAGTGTGTTACAGCGCAGTCTGACACTGTATATTACGTTACAGCGCAGTCTGAGACTGTATAGCGTGTTACAGCGCAGTCTGAGACTGTATAGTGTGTTACAGCGCAGTCTGAGACTGTATAGTGTGTTACAGCGCAGTCTGAGACTGTATAGTGTGTTACAGCGCAGTCTGACACTGTATATTACGTTACAGCGCAGTGTGAGACTGTATAGTATGTTACAGCGCAGTCTGAGACTGTATAGTATATTACAGCGCAGTCTGAGACTGTATAGTATATTACAGCGCAGTCTGAGACTGTATAGTGTGTTACAGCGCAGTCTGAGACTGTATAGTGTGTTACAGTGCAGTCTGAGACTGTATAGTGTGTTACAGCGCAGTCTGAGACTGTATAGTGTGTTACAGCGCAGTCTGAGACTGTATAGCGTGTTACAGCGCAGTCTGAGACTGTATAGTGTGTTACAGCGCAGTCTGAGACTGTATAGCGTGTTACAGCGCAGTCTGAGACTGTATAGCGTGTTACAGCGCAGTCTGAGACTGTATAGCGTGTTACAGCGCAGTCTGAGACTGTATAGCGTGTTACAGCGCAGTCTGAGACTGTATAGTGTGTTACAGCGCAGTCTGAGACTGTATAGTGTGTTACAGCGCAGTCTGAGACTGTATAGTGTGTTACAGCGCAGCCTGAGACTGTATAGTATGTTACAGCGCAGTCTGAGACTGTATAGTGTGTTACAGTGCAGTGTGAGACTGTATAGTGTGTTACAGCGCAGTCTGAGACTGTATAGTGTGTTACAGCGCAGTCTGAGACTGTATAGTGTGTTACAGCGCAGTCTGAGACTGTATAGTATGTTACAGCGCAGTCTGAGACTGTATAGTATGTTACAGCGCAGTCTGAGACTGTATAGTATGTTACAGCGCAGTCTGAGACTGTATAGTGTGTTACAGCGCAGTCTGAGACTGTATAGTGTGTTACAGCGCAGTCTGAGACTGTATAGCGTGTTACAGCGCAGTCTGAGACTGTATAGTGTGTTACAGCGCAGTCTGAGACTGTATAGTGTGTTACAGCGCAGTCTGAGACTGTATAGTGTGTTACAGCGCAGTCTGAGACTGTATAGTGTGTTACAGCGCAGTCTGAGACATTATATTACAGCGCAGTGTGAGACTGTATAGTATGTTACAGCGCAGTCTGAGACTGTATATTACGTTACAGCGCAGTCTGAGACTGTATAGTATGTTACAGCGCAGTCTGAGACTGTATAGTGTGTTACAGCGCAGTCTGAGACTGTATAGTATGTTACAGCGCAGTCTGAGACTGTATAGTATATTACAGCGCAGTCTGAGACTGTATAGTATATTACAGCGCAGTCTGAGACTGTATAGTATGTTACAGCGCAGTCTGAGACTGTATAGTGTGTTACAGCGCAGTCTGAGACTGTATAGTGTGTTACAGCGCAGTCTGAGACTGTATAGCGTGTTACAGCGCAGTCTGAGACTGTATAGTGTGTTACAGCGCAGTCTGAGACTGTATAGTATGTTACAGCGCAGTCTGAGACTGTATAGTATATTACAGCGCAGTCTGAGACTGTATAGTATATTACAGCGCAGTCTGAGACTGTATAGTATATTACAGCGCAGTCTGAGACTGTATAGTGTGTTACAGCGCAGTCTGAGACTGTATAGTGTGTTACAGCGCAGTCTGAGACTGTATAGTGTGTTACAGCGCAGTCTGAGACTGTATAGCGTGTTACAGCGCAGTCTGAGACTGTATAGTGTGTTACAGCGCAGTCTGAGACTGTATAGCGTGTTACAGCGCATAGTGTGTTACAGCGCAGTCTGAGACTGTATAGCGTGTTACAGCGCAGTCTGAGACTGTATAGCGTGTTACAGCGCAGTCTGAGACTGTATAGTGTGTTACAGCGCAGTCTGAGACTGTATAGCGTGTTACAGCGCAGTCTGAGACTGTATAGTGTGTTACAGCGCAGTCTGAGACTGTATAGTGTGTTACAGCGCACTCTGAGACTGTATAGTATGTTACAGCGCAGTCTGAGACTGTATAGTATAGTGCAGTGTGAGACTGTATAGTATGTTACAGCGCAGTCTGAGACTGTATAGTGTGTTACAGCGCAGTCTGAGACTGTATAGTATGTTACAGCGCAGTCTGAGACTGTATAGTGTGTTACAGCGCAGCCTGAGACTGTATAGCGTGTTACAGCGCAGTCTGAGACTGTATAGTGTGTTACAGCGCAGTCTGAGACTGTATAGTATATTACAGCGCAGTCTGAGACTGTATAGTGTGTTACAGCGCAGTCTGAGACTGTATAGTGTGTTACAGCGCAGTCTGAGACTGTATAGCGTGTTACAGCGCAGTCTGAGACTGTATAGCGTGTTACAGCGCAGTCTGAGACTGTATAGTGTGTTACAGCGCAGTCTGAGACTGTATAGCGTGTTACAGCGCAGTCTGAGACTGTATAGTGTGTTACAGCGCAGTCTGAGACTGTATAGTGTGTTACAGCGCAGTCTGAGACTGTATAGTGTGTTACAGCGCAGTCTGAGACTGTATAGCGTGTTACAGCGCAGTCTGAGACTGTATAGCGTGTTACAGCGCAGTCTGAGACTGTATAGTGTGTTACAGCGCAGCCTGAGACTGTATAGTGTGTTACAACGCAGTCTGAGACTGTATAGTATAGTGCAGTGTACATCTGTGTGTATTATGTGACATGTGGTTGGCGGTACAGTGTACACAAACAGGATAATAATGTATGGCGACATATCTCCCCGTACAGTCCACACCTACTGTATTACACCTCCTGGCACATGCCTGTATTATACCCCCTGGCACATGCCTGTATGATACCCCCTGGCACATGCCTGTATGATACCCCCTGGCACATGCCTGTATACACACCTGATCTCTGTAACGATCAGGCGGCGGTACCGGAGCGGTTTCCGGCTGTGACCTCTCTGCTATAAGGTGAGCTGTGGCGGCGCTGACAGCACAGGCCGGACCGGAGCAGACAGTCCTGTTATCACCACGGCCTGCAGTCTGGGCCCCCGCTCCTCTCCGGGGCCCCCTCCGCCCCCCGCTCTCCCATTTTCCCGGCCTGGTCCCCCCTCTTACCTCCGGTACCGGCAGGCGGAGAGATGGAAGCAGCGCTGAGGGGATGGGAGGAGGTCGGAGTGATGGGGAGGAGGAGGCGGAGAGCAGAGGGAGGAGGAGACGGCGGCAGCGGCGGCACACTGCGGCTGTGTGCGTGTACTGTGTGCGTGTGCGTGTACCGTGCGTGTGTGCGGGGGAACTAGACTGCAAGCTCTTCTGGTGCAGGAACTTATCACAGTCCAGTCACAGTGTAACATCACCCGGGGACACCACACAGGGACCGCACAGTGTAACATCACCCGGGGACCGCCTGTAACATCACCCGGGGACACCACACAGGGACCGCACAGTGTAACATCACCTGGGGACCGCCTGTAACATCACCCGGGGACCGCCTTTAACATCACCCGGGGACCGCCTGTAACATCACCCGGGGACCGCCTGTAACATCACCCGGGGACCGCCTGTAACATCACCCGGGGACCGCCTGTAACATCACCCGGGGACACCACACAGGGACCGCACAGTGTAACATCACCTGGGGACCGCCTGTAACATCACCCGGGGACCGCCTGTAACATCACCCGGGGACCACCTGTAACATCACCCGGGGACCGCCTGTAACATCACCCGGGGACCGCCTGTAACATCACCCGGGGACCGCCTGTAACATCACCCGGGGACACCACACAGGGACCGCACAGTGTAACATCACCTGGGGACCGCACAGTGTAACATCACCTGGGGACCGCCTGTAACATCACCCGGGGACCGCCTTTAACATCACCCGGGGACCGCCTGTAACATCACCCGGGGACCGCCTGTAACATCACCCGGGGACCGCCTGTAACATCACCCGGGGACCGCCTGTAACATCACCCGGGGACCGCCTGTAACATCACCCGGGGACACCACACAGGGACCGCACAGTGTAACATCACCTGGGGACCGCCTGTAACATCACCCGGGGACCGCCTTTAACATCACCCGGGGACCGCCTGTAACATCACCCGGGGACCACCTGTAACATCACCCGGGGACCGCCTGTAACATCACCCGGGGACCGCCTGTAACATCACCCGGGGACCGCCTGTAACATCACCCGGGGACCGCCTGTAACATCACCCGGGGACCGCCTGTAACATCACCCGGGGACACCACACAGGGACCGCACAGTGTAACATCACCTGGGGACCGCCTGTAACATCACCCGGGGACCGCCTTTAACATCACCCGGGGACCGCCTGTAACATCACCCGGGGACCACCTGTAACATCACCCGGGGACCGCCTGTAACATCACCCGGGGACCGCCTGTAACATCACCCGGGGACCGCCTGTAACATCCCCCGGGGACCGCCTGTAACATCACCCGGGGACCGTCTGTAACATCACCCGGGGACCACCTGTAACATCACCCGGGGACCGCATGTAACATCACCCGGGGACCAACTGTACCATCACCCGGGGACTGCCTGTAACATCACCCGGGGACCGCCTGTAACATCACCCGAGGACCGCCTGTAACATCACCCGGGGACACCACACAGGGACCGCACAGTGTAACATCACCCGGGGACCGCCTGTAACATCACCCGGGGACCGCCTGTAACATCACCCGGGGACCGCCTGTAACATCACCCGGGGACCGCCTGTAACATCACCCGGGGACCGCCTGTAACATCACCCGGGGACCGCCTGTAACATCACCCAGGGACCGCCTGTAACATCACCCGGGGACGGGCTGTAACATCACCCGGGGACCGCCTGTAATATCACCCAGGGACCGCCTGTAACATCACCCGGGGACCGCCTGTAACATCACCCGGGGACACCACACAGGGACCGCACAGTGTAACATCACCCGGGGACCGCCTTTAACATCACCCGGGGACCGCCTGTAACATCACCCGGGGACCGCCTGTAACATCACCCGGGGACCGCCTGTAACATCACCCGGGGACCGCCTGTAACATCACCCAGGGACCGCCTGTAACATCACCCGGGGACGGCCTGTAACATCACCCGGGGACGGCCTGTAATATCACCCAGGGACCGCCTGTAACATCACCTGGGGACCGCCTGTAACATCACCCAGGGACCGCCTGTAACATCACCCAGGGACCGCCTGTAACATCACCCGGGGACCGCCTGTAACATCACCCAGGGACACCACACAGGGACCGCACAGTGTAACATCACCCAGGGGAACGCCTGCAACATCACCCGTGGACCACCTGTAACATCACCCGGGGACACCACACAGGAACCGCACAGAGTAACATCACCCGGGGGACCGCCTGTAACATCACCCATGGACCGCTAGTATCATCACCTAGGGACCGCCTGTAACATCACCCGGGGACCGCCTGTAACATCACCCTAGGACTGCCTGTAACATCACCCGGGGACCTCCTGTAACATCACCCGGGGACCGCCTGTAACATCACCCGGGAACCGCCTGTAACATCACCCGGGGGCCGCCTGTAACATCACCCAGGGACCACCTGTAACATCACCCGGGGACCGCCTGTAACATCACCTGGAAACCGCCTGTAACATCACCCGGGGACCGCCTGTAACATCACCCGGGGACACCACACAGGAACTGCACAGTATAACATCACCCGGGGGACCGCCTGTAACATCACCCGGGGACCACCTGTAACATCACCCGGGGACCGCCTGTAACATCACCCGGGGACACCACACAGGAACCGCACAGTGTAACATCACCCGGGGGACCGCCTGTGACACCACCCGTGGACCGCCTGTACCATCACCCGCCTCTATACAGACACCGCACAGTGTAATATCACACAGGGACTGCCGCCTCCATACAGACACCGCACA
This sequence comes from Bufo gargarizans, assembly GCF_014858855.1. Taxonomy (NCBI): domain Eukaryota; kingdom Metazoa; phylum Chordata; class Amphibia; order Anura; family Bufonidae; genus Bufo; species Bufo gargarizans. The sequence goes on from NW_025334676.1 coordinate 107,514, forward strand.
GTGTAAAATCACACAGGGACCGCCGCCTCCATACAGACACCGCACAGTGTAATATCACACAGGGACCGCTGGCTCCATACAGACACCGCACAGTGTAATATCACACAGGGACCACCACCTCCATATAGACACCTCACAGTGTAATATCACACAGGGACCGCCGCCTCCATACAGACACCGCACAGCGTAATATCACACAGGGGCCGCCGCCTCCATACAGACACTGCACAGTGTAATATCACACAGGGACCGCCGCCTCCATACAGACACTGCACAGTGTAATATCACACAGGGACCGCCGCCTCCATACAGACACTGCACAGCGTAATATCACACAGGGACCGCCGCCTCCATACAGACACCGCACAGTGTACCATCACCCGGGGACACCACACAGGGACCGCACAGTATAACATCACCCGGGGACCGCCTGTAACAACACCCAGGGACCGCACAGTGTAACATCACCCGGGGGACCGCCTGTAACATCACCCGGGGACTGCCTGTAACATCACCCGGGGACCTCCTGTAACATCACCCGGGGACTGCCTGTAACATCACCCGGGGACCGCCTGTAACATCACCCGGGGACCGCCTGTAACATCACCCGGGGACCGCCTGTAACATCACCTGGGGGACCGCCTGTATCATCACCCAGGGACCGCCTGTAACATCATTCGGGGACCGCCGCCTCCATACAGACACCGCACAGTTTAATATCACACAGGGACCGCCGCCTCCATACAGACACCGCACATTATAATATCACACAGGGACCGCCGCCTCCATACAGACACCGCACAGCGTAATATCACACAGGGACCGCCCCTCCATACAGACACCGCACAGTGTAACATCACACAGGGACCGCCGCCTCCATACAGACACCGCACAGTGTAATATCACACAGGGACCGCCGCCTCCATACAGACACCGCACAGTGTAATATCACACAGGGACCGCCGCCTCCATACAGAGACCCGACAGTGTAATATCACACAGGGACCGCCGCTTCCATACAGACACCGCACAGTGTAATATCACACAGGGACCGCCGCCTCCATACAGACACCGCACAGTGTAAAATCACACAGGGACCGCCGCCTCCATACAGACACCGCACAGTGTAATATCACACAGGGACCGCTGGCTCCATACAGACACCGCACAGTGTAATATCACACAGGGACCACCACCTCCATACAGACACCGCACAGTGTAATATCACACAAGGACCACCACCTCCATACAGACACCGCACAGTGTAATATCACACAGGGACCACCACCTCCATACAGACACCGCACAGTGTAATATCACACAGGGACCGCCACCTCCATACAGACACCGCACAGTGTAATATCACACAGGGACCGCCACCTCCATACAGACACCGCACAGTGTAATATCACACAAGGACCACCACCTCCATACAGACACCGCACAGTGTAATATCACACAAGGACCACCACCTCCATACAGACACCGCACAGTGTAATATCACACATATAATACAGACAGCCCTATTTAATACAGGCAGTCCCATATCTGGGCAGAACTACTGTGCGGGTTGTGGGGATTCGCTCTGGTAGGCAGGTTAGCGCACGCAGTATAGAGGCAATGGACCAGGTTTTAAATCAATATTCAGTGTTTATTCACACTCATAACATAAAACTACAGTCCCTTTTCAGGCTTGGTGCTTATTCATAAAACAAAATCACGTTCACCCGGCATCCTGGGTGTCAGTTCACTCCCGGCTGAATGCTCAGCCTCAGAAAGTCCACCTGCAGGCTGTAAGACGTCCTGCTCGCCTGACACACGGTCTTTAGACCTCAGCGCAGAGAGCTCCACTATCGGAGGTAATCCACCACACCTTTCAGTGCTGACTGTTTTAAACCTGCCAAGACCCGGCCTGGAACGTGGAGAGCAGTCACCCACCCAGCACTTTGGCTACTTCCAGTAAAAGCTGTCCCGGATCAGCTTACAACCATGCTGAACAGCTGAAGTGTCAGACTGCAATCTGCAATAATGACACGGGTGAGCTTACGGCTGAGGAAGACAATGGGATGTTCCTCCCGTTGACCTCCTGAGACAGTACAGCACCTAGACCTACCTCGGAGGCCTCGTTCTTCACTATAAACTCCCTCTTGAAGTCCAGCGTCATCAATACCGGGGACCCACACGAGGCCGACTTTAAAGTGGAAAAAGCCTTTTCCTCCTGCTCATTCCACTGGACAGTCACTGACTTGCGTCCCTTCAAAAAACCTGTCAATGGTGCGGCGACTGTAGCAAAATTGGGGACAAACCTCATATAGTACCCCACCATACCCAGGAACGACTTTACTTGCCGAGTAGTCAGAGGTCGGGGCCAATTCCGAATCGCTTCAATTTTGTTCACCTGAGGTACTTTGTCTCTTCTAACCCTATCGCGCACTTTTTGGGGTTAGCGGTTAAGCCAGCCTTCCTAAGGGACTCCACTACAGCCTGTACTTTAGGTAGGTGACTTTCCCAGTCGGTGCTGTGGATAACGATATCATCCAGTTACGCCGAAGCGTACCGACCATGTGGACGGAGTACAATGTCCATTAGCCTTTGAAACGTGGCGGGAACACCATGTAGACCAAAGGGTAATACCTTATACTGATGCAGCACCTCTGGCGTGATGAAAGCAGTTTTTTCCTTGGCAGCCTCCGTCAGGGGTACCTGCCAGTACCCTTTGGTGAGGTCCAACACAGAAAAATACCGGGCTTGGCCTAACTTCTCATATACGTCAAACTTGGAAACCTCATTAAGTTTGCGGAAGTCGTTACAGAATTCTAATGTCCCGTCCAGCTTGGGTATTAAGACTATCGGACCGGCCCATTCACTTTTTGACTCCTCGATGACATCTAGCTGTATTATCAGCTGCACTTCGTCCGAGATGGCTTGTCAGCGCGACTCAGGTACCCGGTATGGTTTCAACTGGATTCTGGCCTGAGGCTCAGTGACAATGTCATGTCGAATGATAGAAGTGCATCCAGGGAGGTCCGAAAACACATCCTTGTTTCTGCTGACGAACTCCCTGGCCTCCTGAGTCTATTTAGTGGAAAGCTTGTCAGCAATCTTTACTGTGTCAACTGCTTCCATCGTATTAGACCGCGGGACTGGAAACTACCCCCAGAAAACCTGTCCGGAGGCTGTAGTTTGTACTGGTCTCCCTATCTTTCCACGGTTTCAACAAGTTTACATGGTACACCTGCTCCGGCTTTCTCCGCCCGGGCTGGAGTACCTTGTAGGTTACCTCCCCAACTTTTTTGAGCACTTTGTAGGGACCCTGCCACCTAGCCAGGAACTTACTGTCCACCATCGGCACCAGAACCAAAACCCGATCTCCAGGGTTAAAATTCCGAACCCGAGCCTGGCGATTATAGACTCTACTCTGGGCTCGCTGGGCTGCCCCCATATGTTCCCTAACCAGTGGCAACACTGTCTCCATCCGCTCTTGCATCCGGATGACATACTCAATCACACTTTTATGCAGTGTGGGTTGTTGTTTCCACGCCTCTTTGGCTATGTCCAACAGACTACACGGATGTCGGCTGTAACGGATCTCCTAGCACCCCGACCGGGTACCTCCGTCGATAGATGCTCCTAGTGCTTTCCGAGGACTCCAAGCACTCCACTTGACACCGTACGCCCTGCAGACCCCACGAACCGCCACAGCTTGGTTGGGGTCTCACCGTCCTCCACCCACGCTGGACCTACGACAAGGCTCCAGGCTCCAGTGGGTGAACCTCTCCTACAGCCAGAGAGCAGGAATAGCTCTTACAAGAGCTAGTAGTTATGCCAGGGGAGTATAGCAAATCTTCAGCGTATAGCAATCCCCCAGTTTGATCAGTTATCCAAACACCAGTCTCAACATGATGAAGGATAAAACAGGAACACTTTATTGAGGGCTACCTGCCCGTATTTATGCAGGTCCCCATCTGGTGGACACGCCCCCAGGGGACCAGAATGGAGACTGCGACACACCGAACAGATACAACACATCCCCACAATGCATCATGGTTTCCTCCTCTCTGCCCCAGAGACAACCGAGGGATAATCCAATTATCTCTCAGGACAAAAGGGAGATCGCCAATACACATGTGGGGACAACAGGACAGAAATCACCATTTAAACACACAATGTCACACCCTCCCAGCAACCACAGACATTTAACATATTCCCAGATAGCTCAAGTCTGAGTGCATATCGTTAGGCGAATGACACTCAGACCACACGAATACAATTAAACTAGCTATCTGGGTGCCCTCACATAACAAAATACAATTCCAAAGACAGATTTAAGCTGTGCGGCCGGCCTGTGTCCTTTAAAGTTAGTATGGGCCATAATCCTGAGGCAGGAGGCTGGCAACCAGCCCCCTCCAAAACACCGTGGCGAGGTTGGTTTCGTCACATCGGCCATACAGTAGTTTGAAGGCCTAGAACCCAGTAGAGGCCTGGGGCACCTCTCGCACTGCGAACATGAGATAGGGCAGTAGAAGATCCCAATCCCTCCCATCCTTAGACACCACCCGCTTAAACATGTTTTTCAAGGTTTGATTAAACCTCTCTACCAGGCATTCCTTTTGCGGATGATACACGGACGTCCGTAACTGTTTGATCTGTAGTAGTTTACTGAGTTCCCTCATGACTTTTGACATAAAAGGGGTCCCCTGGTCGGTCAGAATATCTTTAAGTAGGCCCATTCGGGAAAACATCTCCATTAACTCTTTGGTTATGAGTTTGGTGGAGGTATGTGGCAGCGGCTCCGCCTCCGGGTACTGAGTGGCATAGTCCAGGAGCACCAAGATGTGTTGGTGCCCTCTGGCTGACTTCGGTACTGGGCCTATGAGATCCATAGCAATCAGCTCGAATGGAACCTCAATCGGGAGAGGGACCAGAGGACTACGGAAATGTGGCTGAGGCTGGTTATCTGGCAGGTTGGGGAAGACTTGCAATACTCTTCCACCTCTCTGAACGTACTGGTGTCCCCCAATAACATGGTGGGCTAACTCCAACACGAGCTTGCGATACGCCTTGGGCACCACCAACTGTTCAATATGTTTACCCCGTAGTTGATTTACCCGGTACGTAATCTCCTGTTGAACCACAAAACGGGGGATAATGGACTCGGCCCCAGGTTGTTGTTGCTCACCCTCAACTACTACCACATTCTCCCAGGCTCGGGATAGAGTCGGGTCCTGGTGCTGTGCTGTACCACAATTGTCTCCAGAGACGTTGAGGTCTGCCAATTCCGGACCCGGTGGCAAATCCTCCACATCTCCCACCATTACATTCAGTTGGGTTGGCTCCCTCCTTCCCCTAGTGCTGGCCCTTCGGCCTCAGGTTTCCAGGGTTCCGGTTTCCCCCCTGAGCAAGGCCATTCTATTGGGGCTACTCCTGCCCCATGGGTATCGGTGACTGTCGCCTCAGGCCACAGTGACGGGAAACTAGTGAAGTGTCTCCCAATTATTAGTTCATAATGTTACTTTGTGGCGACGGCCGCCTCATGAGTCAACCTGCCGGCCACCGTGGATAGAGACACCAGGGCGGTGGGATAGTTCTTTAAGTCTCCATGTATACTCGGGGGCTGCACCAGGGCAGCTCTTACCAGGGACACCAGGCTCCCCGAGTCCAGCAGTGCCACCGCCAGGGAATCTCCCACTTGCACCTGGCACAGGTAACTATTGTCTATTGTCTCGGGGGTCCAGGTTGCACACAGCCTCCTGGCATACATTGAAGGGCAGTAGCCATAGTTAGTGTTTATAGGTTCCCCCCGATGGGGACAGTCAGCCCTTAGGTGACCAGGCTCTTGACACCGCCAACAGACCATCGAAGCTGGGTCTGTAGGGAGTATATCCCGAGTGGGTTTTGCTGGCACTGGCCACCTGGTCGAGGGGGGAGATTTCCGAGGTTTAACTGGCCCCCTCCCAAAAGAACCCTCCTGTAGATTTCTAGTGGCCTCATAGCGCTCTACCGGGTAGACCATCTGTATGGCATTACCAGGTGTCGCCGATCCAGTGCTGGAGAGAGTTCGGCAAAGCCCTCCAGAACACATCAGCCAACAGACGGTCCAGCATAGCAGTGGGACTCAGTACATCAGGCTGCAGCCATTTTTGCAGCCGGTGTAGCAGATCATAATACTGCGGTCTGGCGGGTTCAGTCGGGTTAAATTCCCACTGATGCAACCACTGGGCCTGGACCAATACATTTACCCCCAGTCTTGCCAGAATCTCATCCTTTACGGTCGGGTAGTCGGCTGCTTGACCATTTGGTAAGTCGAAAAACACCTGCTGGGGTCCAGAGACCAGGAACGGAGCGACGACCTCAGCCCATTGGTCTCGGGGTAACTTCTCCCTCACGGCCACCTTTTCGAATACCGCCAGATAGGTCTCGACGTTGTCCGAGGGGGTCATCTTAGGGATCGCCGCACTGACAGCTCTCCGGGCATCTTGGACGTTCTGGGACGCTCCTGCCGCTTGTAACACCATCACATGTTGTAATAAGCTGGAAGGTGTGTTAAAGACACAGGTGCAATGAATACAAGTCCTAATTCACACAGGATGCAGGCACCTGGGCACAGAGGACAGCGGCAGCTGTAGGCCTCAGTTCATATGCAGGTTCTAGAAGTCTCTCCAGAACCCTCAACTCTTAGTCTAAGGACTACATCCAATGCACCAAAAAGTAGTTGGTGTGGACTTTAAGGACCCACATATCTGCAGAAGAAGCCTTGGGTTAGTGCAGCCTAACCAGTTGAAGATTTAGGCTTCGTTCACATCTGAATGCCAGCTGTCAGCTGGACCAAAACCAGTATCTGACTGGCCGCAACCTGCCTGGACCCCAGCTAGATCCCATTATAGTCCATTGTGTCTGGCGGGAAGGTGGCAGTATCTGGAGATCTCCCCAGGCTGTTCTCTACCGGGATAGCCACTGGAGTTCCCTGCCGCAAGTGAGACTAGCCTAAGCCCATGAGTCCAAGCTCCTATATTTATATAGGTCGATAATAAGACGCCTGCCCATCAGGGTCCATGATACAACCTGAATTGTTAATTAGAGCTTCAATGCTGATCCCTATTAGATAAGCCTCTCGGGGCAGGCCGTCCAGTGACTACATGAACTGTAAAGAATCCCTTCCTATATTGATAACTGAATCACCTTTCCTCCACACGTAATTAATGCCTTGTGGTCCTTTATAAAGTCCTCGTAATGAATGAACCCTGTGCAAGTTCTTTGTCCTGACCTCATACGTTCTTGTAAATGAGATCTCCTCCCATGCCGGTTATCCCTTACGATACCTTCAGATATTTCACACCCCGGGTGTCAGACTTACCGGGCAGTAGTTACACGGTTCCACCTTATTGGTACATCAGCCGCTCTCCAGAGATACAATGGTCTACCAATTGCTGAGCTCAGTTCCCTCAGTACCCATGGATGAATGCCATCTGGGCCAAGGGTTCAGTTTACTGAACAGTTTACTATTTCTTGTTACAGAGGCGGTTGATGATACCTGGCACCGGCAGCCCGCTGGTGAACACAGAGGAGAAGGAAGAGTTTAACATCTCTGCTTTCCCTTCGTCCTCTCACATTAGATAGCCATGGTGATCTTTTAGGTCTTGTTCGCATTTCCGTTTTTCACTGACCTGTGCTATCTCCATTTTCCACGGACAACTCACATACCAATACACGTTCATACCGTATGTGCCCGCATTGCTGAGAAAAATTATGTTTTAATATATGCAAATGAGCCTCTAGGAGCAATAGGGGTGTTGCCATTACACCTAGAGGCTCCGCTCTCTTTGCAACTGCCGTGCCCTCTCCACTTTGATTGACAAGGCCAGGCATGATGACGTTTACACTCCCTGGCCCTGTCAAAGTGCAGATGATGAGGCAGCTGCAGAGAGAGCAGAGCTTCTAGGTGTAACGGCAACGCCCCCGTTGCTCCTAGTGGCTCATTTGCCTATATTAAAACTTCATTTTTCTCGGCTATATGGTCACATATGAACATGAGACCAACACAGATGCCTTTAGCTGCCAAGTGCACATGTCACAGGTCAGCCGGTGTCATAGGGACAAAACTGCTGACAGATGCCCTTTAAGACGGCGACATCACATGAAGAAAAAGCTTTTTGCATGTTGGACTGTGCAAGTATGGTGTCTGTTGTGAGAGTACAGAATCAGTTTGGTAAATGTGCTCTGTGTTGAAATTGCATTTTGCGTTGGGTGAAGCAATTTGAAACCACAGGCTGTTTATGTCACGGGAGATGTCCAGGGTGCCCAAAGACTTCGGAAGAGACAATGAACAGGATTCGCACTGTGTACGAGTACAGTCTGAAAATGTCAACCAGACTGACTAGTACGGAACTACAAGTGCCATAGACCATGGTGTGGCAGATCCCACGAGAATGTCCGCGCTCTTAGCCATCCAGATAACAAATTCTCCAGCAGCTGAAACGAGAAACCGAAACGCGGTGACTTTTTCATTGACTCAGTGGATGGATCAGTCACCGCAACGTTAGAATCTGGAGCTCAGAAATCCCAAGTGCCCTTATCGCGCACATGAGGGACTCACCCAAAGTGTTCTGTGCAATGAGCGGGCGCAAAGCCTACGGTCCCTTCCTGTAACTGGCCAATTCTAGCTGGAAATGTGAAGGGAATGGCTTCTGCCACAGACAGTGGAAGATCTGACGGACCTCGTCTGTCTGCAGGACGGTGCGACTCCTCATTTCCAGAAGAATGTTCACTGATACCTGAATGAAGCTCTACCGGAACGTTAGATCGGCCACGCTGGAATAAAGGATTTACCAAGGTTTATCTGGCCTCCTTGATCACCATATCTAGCACCCTGGAACATCTTTCTGTTGGGCAACATCAAGAACTCAGTGTATGCCCCCCACCAGGATCTGAGAGGCCTAAGATGACGCTCACCAGAAAGGAGGCCATATCCAAGGACAGAGGTGGACTACCGGTGAGACATCTGGAACCAATGGAATGTACAGGCCCCCCAGCGCTTAGCTTGGGGGACACATGGGGGCACATACACCTATAGGGTTTAGATATATTTTTTGGGGGTATTTGGGTCTCTCTTCTCCCCCCATCCCACCTTTTTGTATTTTATCAGGTAAAATCTACCTCAGGAGGAATTTTACCTGAGTAAAGAAGACCGGTCGGATCTGTATTGAAGCGGTCCTCTGAGAAGTGTCCAGGTCCCTCCTGATTGGCTGTCATCGGTTGCTGGGGGAGAAATCCAGGATCTTGATTTGTTGTGGCGTGTGAAGGCGGGAAACTGACACCTTTATAATGCGTCAGTTGGCTGTGCTGAGGTGCCAGTTTGAAGAGGACCTTGATCCCTCCCTTCATTGTCGCATTCTTTATTAGTGGGATTTATCACTCAGCTACAGTGTGGATTGTGGTTTTAATGGTTAATGGACTGATTTTAATGGTTAATTAATTATTTCTTTATTCTAATTTATTGAGTGAGTAATGGATGTTATGGTAATTTAATGGGTAACTCTTAATAAAGCATTGCGGCCTTTTCATTCCAAACTTAGAGTCGGTTTTTATTTAATAATTTATTCTTTAGTTTGATGGGTGTATTGTGCCTCCATGTAAAGCCTGGAGAGTGCGTTATGTTCCCTCAGTTATGGACGCTGAGGCTCTACCTCTGCACCATTCTTCCTGAATCACCCTGTGCTCATAAAAGTTTTTGGGATTTATTTTAACGCCGTCTGCAATGTGTTTTTCTGTGGCTAACTTTCTCTTGCAAATCCCGAACTGCTGGCTTTGTGCGACTTCATTTGTCATTTGCTGCCCGGTACCGCTGCCATCTGGCTGACGTTCTTCTCGCTGGTTTTATTACCAGTTCACGTTCTATGTATTCGACTTATTGAATGTTTTTGTAATATCAGGTCCGTTTTCATGAATCAGTTGTGGATAATCAATCTCTGTGTAGATCACTTTCAGTGCAAATTCTCCTGATCTTGAGAAGGGTGTGAGTCTCCTTCCATCTGCTTCTTGATCACCATCTTCTACTTGTTCCATTTGTCTTTTCTAATCATAATTGTTTCCTCGAGTGAATGTGTCTCGTGTGTACACATTATGTCCCCCTCCTCCCGCTGTTTACTGCTTTTTGCCTCTTCGTAGCTTACAGAGAGAGATGAGTAATTAAACTTGGCATGTTGGTAGCACACTATGACACTCTGTAAGTTGCTTGTTGCGGCCTCCATGGATCAGACTTGTTTTCCAACACATTTCACCAATGGCAATTAGATTGAGATCTGGGAATTTTAAGGGTCATCACCTAGATCTCTTTGGCACGTTCCTCATTCCTGGACAGTGATGTTATGTGATTCAGACCAGGCCTCCTTCTTCCCATAGTGCACCTGGGGCCATCTCTTCTCCAGGTAAGTGACGCACACACACCCGGCCGTCCATGATGTAATGTGATTCATCAGCTCAGGCTTCTTCCATTGCTCCACAGTCCAGTTCTCATGATCCAGACGTGGCCCAGCATGGGCACTTGTTCTGTCGGTACACAGCCCCCCACACACCAGCTGTGATGCCCTGTGTTTTCTGACACCTTTTTATCATCGGCAGCAGTAAAGGTGTCAGCAATTTTCTCTACAGTATCTCTTCTGTGGGACTGAACCAGACCAGCCTTCACCCACCTCCCCCACACACATCAATAAGCTTTGGGCGCCCATGACCCTGTTACTGGGTGACTGGTTGTCCTTTCATGGCCCATTTCTGGTAGGTACAAACCACTACATGGCCGATGTGGCGATGCTCTAACTCAGTGGTCTAACATCACAATTTGGGCCTTGATAGAGTTGCTCAGATGCTTACAATTGCTCATTTTTCCTTCTTTAATAAAGCAACTTCAAGATCACTTGATGCTCCAGATGGCTGATGGCAGAATATGAGGTTTGGCAGGTATTGGGGGGCATTGTCACGGAATGTGTACAGGAAACAAGACAATACAAAATGAACATATGACTCACTGGATCCAAAACTAAGGAACAAAAGGGAGACCCCTGCATAAGACCTGGCACTCTCCCTGACTGCTCAACCTATGCGAAAATCCCAATGATGGATGATCGCATGTCCTCGTACCTCGACTATATAACACCTGAACACCCTACAATAGTGAGGGGACACGACCACCGGCTCCCTACACTAGACACGGAGGGAGTCAGGGTCACCTGGGATCCAGCAAACATAGAATCACAAAAGAATGTACAACACTTAACTTGTAGAAGACTGGGAAATAGGATCAGCATGCACACACACTCCAGGAAGTTGTATAAACCGCACACTAATGCATTATGGGGAGGAATTTAAAGGGATGCAATCAGTCCAACTACAAGACAGCTGAGAGAGGCTAACGAGATGAGGAACTGAAAACCAAAACAAAGAAAGCTCAAGGAGGAGGTTCTGAAAGGCATCTGTGAGAGCTTCTCAGATGTCTGGTTGTGACAGTACCCCTCCCCCTACGAGTGGACTCCGGACACTCAGAGCCCTCCTTCTCAGGATGGGACCTATGGAAAGCCCTGATGAGACGAGTGGCCTTAATGTCCGTCACTGGGACCCACATCCTCTCCTCAGGACCATAACCCTCCCAATGAACGAGGTACTGGAGAGAACCGCGGACAACACGAGAGTCCACAATCCTAGAGACCTGAAATTCAAGATTACCATCAACCATAATCGGAGGAGGAGGCAAAGGCGAGGGTACAATGGGTTGAACATAAGGTTTTAATAAGGACTTATGAAAAACATTATGGATCTTCCAAGTCTGAGGAAGATCAAGACGGTAGGCAACAGGATTAATGACAGACAGGATTTTGTAAGGCCCAATAAACTTAGGACCCAACTTCCAGGAGGGAACCTTCAATTTGATATCCTTGGTAGACAACCACACCAGATCACCAACATTCAGGTCCGGACCAGGCACACGTCTCTTATCTGCCACACGCTTATATCTCTCACTCATGCTCTTTAGATTATCCTGAAACTTTTGCCAAATCGATGACAAAGATGAGGAGAATCTGTCCTCATCAGGTAAACCAGAATGTCCCAAACTGCGGATGAAACCCATATGCACCAAAAAATGGTGACTTATCAGAGGACTCCTGACGACGGTTATTTAAAGCAAACTCAGCAAGGGACAAAAAAAGAACACCAATCCTCCTGATTCTCCGCCACAAAACAGCGCAGATATGTCTCCAGATTCTCATTGACGCGCTCTGTCTGACCATTCGACTGCGGGTGGAAAGCAGAAGAGAATGACAACCGAACCCCCAAGCGAGAACAGAAAGCCTTCCAGAATCTGGAAACAAACTGCGTGCCCCTATCAGAGACTATGTCTGAAGGAATACCGTGCAACTTGACAATGTGATCAACAAATGCCTGCGCCAGCGTCTTAGCATTGGGCAAACCAGGAAAAGGGATGAAATGCACCATTTTGCTAAAACGATCCACCACCACCAGAATCACAGTCTTCCCCGAGGAACGAGGCAGGTCCGTTATGAAGTCCATGGACAGATGTGTCCAAGGACGGGAAGGAATGGGTAAGGGAAGGAGAGGACCTGATGGCCGTGAATGAGGGACTTTGGCACGAGCGCAAGTCTCGCAGGCTGCCACAAAACCCTCAACCGACTTACGAAGCGCAGGCCACCAGAATCTCAGAGCGATGAGATCCACTGTGGCTCTTGCCCCCGGGTGCCCAGCAAGGACCGTATCGTGGTGTTCCTTAAAAATCTTGTGTCTTAAAGCGAGAGGCACAAACAACCTCCCAGGAGGACAAAGATCAGGAGCCTCTGACTGGGCTGCCTGCATCTCTGCCTCCAATTCAGGAAAAAGAGCAGAAACCACCACACCTTCAGCCAAAATGGGACCCGGGTCTTCAAAATTCCCACCTCCAGGAAAACAACGTGACAGGGCATCTGCCTTCACATTCTTAACCCCAGGGCGGAACGTGACAACAAAATTAAACCTTGAAAAGAACAAAGACCATCTGGCCTGTCTCGGGTTCAGACGCTTGGCTGACTCCAAGTAGGCCAGATTTTTATGGTCAGTAAACACGGTAATAGGGTGTCTGGCTCCCTCTAGCCAATGGCGCCATTCCTCAAAAGCCAACTTGATGGCCAACAATTCCCTATCCCCCACATCGTAATTTCTCTCTGCGGAGGAGAGTTTCTTCGAGAAAAAGGCACACGGTCGCCACTTGGCAGGAGAGGAACCCTGAGACAAGACCGCACCCACACCCACCTCAGAAGCATCAACCTCAACTATGAAGGGTAGAGAAATATCAGGTTGTACCAAATATCAGGTTTGCGGAAGCAAAACTCTCTTTGATATTAGAAAAGGCCTTACGCGCCTCTACCGACCAGGAGGAAAAATCGACCCCCTTTCTGGTCATATCAGTGAGTGGTTTAACAATAGAGGAATAATTCTAAATAAACTTCCTGTAATAATTGGCAAAGCCCAAAAAACGCATCAGCGCCTTCTGATTCTCAGGAAGCTCCCACTCAAGCACAGCGCGGACCTTCTCGGGGTCCATGCAAAAACCAGAAGCGGAGAGAAGAAACCCCAGAAATTGAATTTCTGGAACCGCAAACACACATTTTTCCAGTTTCGCATATAATTTATTCTCCCGCAAGATGAGCAAAACCTGACGTAAGTGTTCCTTATGAGTCTTGAAATCAGGAGAAAAAATCAAAATGTCAACTAGATACACTTACTTTTCCCATTAAATGATAAAAAATGCTGTTCACAAAATGCTGAAAAACGGCTGGGGCATTCATCAAACCAAAAGGCATAACCAAATTCTCAAAATGGCCCTCAGGGGTATTGAAGGCCGTCTTCCATTCGTCTCCTTCTCTGACCCTGACCAGGTTGTATGCCCCTCTTAGATCTAATTTGGAAAAGACTTTAGCCCCAACCATCTGGTTAAACAGGTCCGGGATCAGAGGAAGCGAGATGAGGAACTGAAAACCAAAACAAAGAAAGCTCAAGGAGGAGGTTCTGAAAGGCATCTGTCAGAGCTTCTCAGATGTCTGGTTGTGACAGGCATGCCCTCTCTACACACTAGGGGATGAGTCGGTTCCTCTCACATGGCTCCTCCATCCTCGGTACCCTTCTAGGTGCTTCTTCAGCAACTATGATAACCTTCTCGAAGCCTTTATCAAGAACATTTTTTTCTTTAGGAGTCCTAACTTGATCTGAAATCTCACCCGGCCGCTCACATAGACTTGTGGTGATTATTACTACTGTGACTTGTTATCGTCCTTCTCGTTGCGCAGCAGAGTGGGAAGTTACTGATGTATGAAAGGTCCTTTGTTTCGTAATCTGCATGGTCTTCCTTCATCGCGAGTTTAGACTTAAGACACCTAATGGTCGTCATTTGTCTTCCTTTGCATGTTTCATCAGTAGACGCCAGTAGAAGTGAGATAACGAATATAGGTCAAGAGGAACCTGACTCAATGGTCTCCAACCCAACCAATGTGAGAAGGAAGTACCGGCAGCAATCCAGAAGTGAAGTCACAGAACGAGTTCAGCCTTGTTCACAAGACAAGGGATTAGCTCTTCCATTGGGAGCTGACACGATGTGAGCACACAAGCAGTCAGCAGTCACAGACAGAACGCACAGCAATGAAAATCCAGAGATTTCTGGGTGTTGTCTCACCCGGACCGCCTAGGACATCTTTGGCCCATTGCTCTTGGAACCATCTCCAGCACCTATAGTAACCCAAATAAATTTAAGGCCCAGGCCAGATTCCGGACCCATGAAAGAGGCTCTGATCTGCAGCCCTTATTTCTAGTTCCCTGACAGCTCCTAAACACCAGTTTAACCTAATTCTTATCAAACGGATAAAGCTTTTTCTACATTTCTGGCACAGAATTCCAGGATCGGACGGTGGACAAGAACTATTGGGTGCAGCGTTTTTTGTCTGGCTGATAACCGGCATATTTGCCAGGTAGCAGCTGGATATCTGTCGGACCCCATTATAGTTAATGGGACCGATGGGCATTCTGCTAACATCCGGCAAAGCTGGATCCAGAGAATTCCATCAGGCTGTTCCGGTACAGAATACCAGGAATCCGACAGCAGACAAGAACCATTGGGTGCAGCAGTTTTTGTCTGGCTGAAAGCCGGGATATTTGCCAGGTAGCGGCCGGATTTCTATCGGACCCCATTATAGTTAATGGGTCGGAGGGCGTTTCCGGTAACATCCAGCAAAGCTGGATCCAGAGAATTCCGTCAGGCTTTCGGAGAGCTGTATGGCTAATGTGAAAGTAGCCTAAGAATACGACTTACACGAGTGAATGGGAGTATCGAGAATTCACTACAAGGTTGATGGCGCCATGCAGTTCCAGCACTGACTTCAGGCGATGGAGCTACAGCCAAACAGCTGATGAATGGAGACGGCCCTCTGCCGACCAGCGATGAGGATCGTCCATCACATGACCCCGCACAGTGAATGGTGAAAAACATAGCAATCCCAGAACTGCTTTTAATTGGTCACTTTACCTAAAAAAAGATGGAATAAAAATGATGAAAAAGTTCTCCGTACCAAAAATAGTGCAAAAAACTAGAGCTCCCCCATAATAAACAAGCCAGCGCACAGTTCCGTGTCCATTTCACGCCATAAATATTTAATTTTTTGACATTACGGAACATTAAATAGCGCCATGACCTTCTACGACCTTCTACGACTGCTCTGGAAGTTGGGGAGTAAAAAAAATGAAAACATCGCCAGTCGCCATAAAAAAAACTGCTTGGTCCAGAAGGGGTTAATTTTTAATGCAGCTCAGGCTGCGCTGCCATCTGCTGGCCACCAGTCGTACTGCAGTCACCGCGCTCCATCACCTCAGGGTGACAAGCTAGTTTAGTCACATTCCAGACTTTCACTCATTAAAGCTTTTTGTGGCCACGTAAACTGTCAGCTGGAGAGGAAATCTACATGAAGGCGTCAGAGTTACCTGCACATCATAAAAATCCAGAGATAAGCTGCTCAATGTGCCCCATCTTTAATACACCCCATTATTCGGATTCACCCTGGTTTTTTGCATATGCCTCAGTACTGGGATACTCACCAACTGCATTCAGAGGAGACAGAGGCCTTCTTTCTGGTAGGATACAAGAGGATGCATGGCTGTGACCTGAGGGCCCCGTGACACTGACGTAGTGCTGTAATAGTGCTGCGCCTCCTGTGTATAACGAGGCCTATGTCATACCTCAGCAGAGGGAACAGGGCTTTGTGCCAGCGGCATGGGTGTAACTATAGCCACAGCTGCCATGGGGGCCCTATTGGAAGCAGGAACCTTTTTGTGTGTAATAACAATATGGCGGCATTTTGCTATAATGTGGGTGTTCTGATATATGGCGCTATTATACATAACTTTATTATTGCTACTTATGCTGCTGTTTTCAATTTCGTACTCTAGGTGTTGGGGCCTCATCTTATTTTGTCATGTGGCCCTATGAATTATGGTTACACCCCTGGCCGGTGGCCATGACAGTCAGGTTTAGCCCTGCCAAATACAAATCATGCATCAGATAAGAGGTGCAGAGCCGGCCCGACAGAAGCTCCGCCACCTAATTGGGACATCAGACCAACCTGCTGAAGGTCTGACATAACAGGACCGCGCCACTCTTATGTTATCAGGCAGGGTGCCCCCACCACTGCTGCAGAGCTCCCATCACAGCCACCATGTGGCCTTATAACAACCACAGTGCCCTTATCACAGCCACAATATAGACGCATAACTACCACATTGCCCTATCACAACTTCGAGGTGCCCCAATTACAGCCACAATGTGGGCTCAAAGCAACCACAGTGCCCACATCACAGCCACAATGTGGGTGCATTACAACCATAGTGCCCCCATCACAACCAGGAGGTGCCCCGATCACAGCCACCATGTGGGCATATAACAACCACAGTGCCCCCATCACAGCCACAATGTGGGCGCATAACAACCACATTGCCCCATCACAACTTCAAGGTGCCCCAATTACAGCCACAATGTGGGCTCATAGCAACCACATTACCACATCACAATCACAATGTGGGCGCATTACCACCACAGTGCCCCCATCACAGCCACAATGTGGGCGTATAACAACCACATTGCCCCATCACAGCCTCAATGTGGGCGTATAACAACCACAGTGCCCCCATCACAGCCACAATGTGGGCGTATAACAACCACATTGCCCCATCACAACCACAATGTGGGTGCATTACAACCACAGTGCCCCCATCACAACCAGCAGGTGCCCCCATCACAGCCACCATGTGGGCTCATAACAACCACAGTGCCCCGATCACAGCCACTCTAGGTGTTGGGGACTTATCTTATTTTGTCATGTGGCCCTATGAATTATAGTTACACCCCTGGCCGGTGGCCATGACAGTCAGGTTTAGCCATGCCAAATACAAATCATGCATCAGATAAGAGGTGCAGAGCCGGCCCGACAGGAGCTCCTCCACGTAATTGGGACATCAGACCAACCTGCTGAAGAAGCAGGTCTGACATACCAGGACCGCGCCACTCTTATGTCATCAGGCAGAGTGCCCCCATCACTGCTGCAGAGCTCCCATCACAGCCACCATGTGGCCTTATAACAACCACAGTGCCCTTATCACAGCCACAATGTGGGCGCATAACAACCACATTGCCCCCATCACAGCCACAATGTGGGCGCATAACAACCACATTGCCCCCATCACAACTTCGAGGTGCCCCAATTATAGCCACAATGTGCGCTCATAGCAAACACAGTGCCCCCATCACAGCCACAATGTGGGCGTATAAAAACCACAGTGCCCCCATCACAGCCACAATGTGGGCGCATTACAACCATAGTGCCCCATCACAGCCACAATGTGGGTGCATAACAACCACAGTGCCCCATCACAGCCACAATGTGGGCGCATAACAACCACAGTGCCCCCATCACAGCCACAATGTGGCGCTTTACAACCACAGTGCCCCCATCAAAACCAGGAGGTGCCCCGATCACAGCCACCATGTGGGCTCATAACAACCACAGTGCCCTCATCACAGCCACAATGTGGGTGCATAAACAATGACAGTGCTCCCATCACAGCCACAATGTCGGCTCATAACAACCACAGTGCCCCCATTACAGCCACAATGTGGGTGCATTACAACCATAGTGCCCCCATCACAGCCACAATGTGGGCGCATAACAACCACAGTGCCCACATCACAGCCACTATGTGGGCGCATTACAACCACATTGCCCCCATCACAACCAGGAGGTGCCTCGATCACAGCCACCATGTGGGCTCATAACAACCACAGTGCCCCCATCACAGCCACAATGTGGGCGCATAACTAGCACAGTGCCACCATCACAGCCACAATGTGGGCTCATAGCAACCACAGTGCCCCCATCACAGCCACAATGTGGGCGTATAACAACCATATTGCCCCCATCACAACCACAATGTGGGCGCATTACAACCATAGTGCACCCATCACAGCCACAATGTGGGTGCATAACAACCACAGTGCCCCCATCACAGCCACAATGTGGACGCATAAAAACCACAGTGCCCCCATCACAGTCACAATGTGGGCGCTTTACAACCACAGTGCCCCCATCACAACTACAAGGTGCCCCCATCACAGCCACAGTGTTTGCTCATAATAACTTCAGTGCCCCCTTCACAGCCACAATGTGGGCACATTACAACCACAGTGCCCCCATCACAACCAGGCGGTGCCTCCATAACAGCCGCAATGTTTTATCATAACAACCACAGTGCCCTTATTACAGCCACAATGTGGGCGAATTGCAACCACAGTGGCCCCATCACAACCAGCAGGTGCCCCCATCACAGCCACCATGTGGGCTCATAACAACCACAGTGCCCTGATCACAGCCACTCTAGGTGTTTGGGACTTTTATTATTTTGTCATATGGCCCTATGAATTATAGTTACACCCCTGGCCGGTGGCCATGACAGTCAGGTTTAGCCCTGCCAAATACAAATCATGCATCACATAAGAGGTGCAGAGCCGGCCCGACAGGAGCTCCTCCACGCAATTGGGACATCAGACCAACCTGCTGAAGAAGCAGGACTGACATACAAGGACCGCGCCACTCTTATGTTATCAGGCAGGGTGCCCCCACCACTGCTGCAGAGCTCCCATCACAGCCACCATGTGGCCTTATAACAACCACAGTGCCCTTCTCACAGCCACAATATGGGCGCATAACTACCACAGTGCCCCCATCACAGCCACAATGTGGGCGCATAACAACCATAGTGCCCCATCACAGCCACAATGTGGGCGCATAACAACCACAGTGCCCTTATCACAGCCACAATATGGGCGCATAACAACTACAATGTCCCCATCACAACCTCGAGGTGCCCCAATTATAGCCACAATTTGTGCTCATAGCAAACACAGTGCCCCCATCACAGCCACAATGTGGGCGTATAAAAACCACAGTGCCCCATCACAGCTACAATGTGGGCGCATTGCAACCATAGTGCCCCATCACAGCCACAATGTGGGCGCATAGCAACCACAGTGCCCCCATCACAACCAGGAGGTGCCCCAATCACAGCCACCATGTGGGCTCATAACAACCACAGTGCCATCATCACAGCCACAATGTGGGCGCTCAACAACGACAGTGCTCCCATTACAACTACGAGGTGCCCCCATCACAACCACAATGTCACAATGTGGGTGCATAACAAGCACAGTGCCCCATTACAACCACAATGTGGGTGCATAACAACCACAGTGCCCCCATCACAACCACAATGTTTGCTCATAACAACTACAGTGCCCCCTTCAAAGCCACAATGTGGGCGCATTACAACCATAGTGCCCCCATCACAGCCACAATGTGGGCGCATAACAACCACATTGCCCCGATCACAACTTCAAGGTGCCCCGATCACAGCCACCATGTGGGCTCATATCAACCACAGTGCCCCCATCACAGCCACAATGTGGGCGCATAACTACCAC
Source organism: Bufo gargarizans (assembly GCF_014858855.1). Classification (NCBI taxonomy): domain Eukaryota; kingdom Metazoa; phylum Chordata; class Amphibia; order Anura; family Bufonidae; genus Bufo; species Bufo gargarizans. The sequence goes on from NW_025334676.1 coordinate 127,564, forward strand.
AGTGCCACCATCACAGCCACAATGTGGGCGCATAACAACTACATTGCCCCCATCACAACTTCAAGGTGCCCCAATTACAGCCACAATGTGGGCTCATAGCAACCACAGTACCCCCATCACAGCCACAATGTGGGCGTATAACAACCACATTGCCCCATCACAACCACAATGTGGGCGCATTATAACCATAGTGCCCCCATCACAGCCACAATGTCAGCACATAACAACCACAGTGCCCCCATCACAGCCACAATGTGGGCGCTTTACAACCACAGTGCCCCCATCACAACCAGAAGGTGCCCCTATCACAGCCACAATGTGGGCGCATAACAACGACAGTGCTCCCATCACAACTACGAGGTGCCCCCATCACAACCACAATGTCACAATGTGGGCGCATAAAAAGCACAGTGCCCCCATCACGGCCACAATGTGGGCGCATAACAACCACAGTGCCCCCATCACAACGACAAGGTACCCCCATCACAGCCACAATGTTTTATCATAACAACCACAATGCCCTTATCACAGCCACAATGTGGGCGCATTGCAACCACAGTGCCCCATCACAACCAGCAGGTGCCCCCATCACAACAACCATGTGGGCTCATAACAACCACAGTCCCCGATCACAGCCACAATGGGGGCGCATAACAACCACAGTGCCCCTTCACAGCCACAATGTGGACGCTTTACAACCACAGTGCCCCCATCACAACCAGCAGGTGCCCCTATCACAGCCACCATGTGGCCTCATAAAAACCACAGTGCCCCATCACAGCCACAATGTGGGTGCATAACAACCACAGTGTCCCCTTCACAGCCACAATGTGGGCGCTTTACAACCACAGTGCCCCCATCACAACCAGCAGGTGCCCCCATCACAGCCACCATGTGGCCTCATAACAACCACAGTGCCCCCATCACAGCCACCATGTGGGCGTATTGCAACCACAGTGCCCCCATCACAGCCACTCTAGGTGTTGGGGCCTCATCTTATTTTGTCATGTGGCCCTATGAATTATGGTTACACCCCTGGCCGGTGGCCATGACAGTCAGGTTTAGCCCTGCCAAATACAAATCATGCATCAGATAAGAGGTGCAGAGCCGGCCCGACAGGAGCTCTTCCACGTAATTGGGACATCAGACCAACCTGCTGAAGAAGCAGGTCTGACATACCAGGACCGCGCCACTCTTATGTCATCAGGCAGGGTGCCCCCACCACTGTTGCAGAGCTCCCATCACAGCCACCATGTGGCCTTATAACAACCACAGTGCCCTTATCACAGCCACAATTTGGGCGCATAACTACCACAGTGCCCCCATCACAGCCACAATGTGGGCGCATAACAACCATAGCGCCCCATCACAGCCACAATGTGGGCGCTTTACAACCGCAGTGCCCCCATCACAACCAGGAGGTGCCCCAATCACAGCTACCATGTGGGCTCATAACAACCACAGTGCTCCCATCACAACTACGGGGTGCCCCCATCATAACCACAATGTCACAATGTGGGCACATAACAAGCACATTGCCCCCATCACAGCCACAAGGTGCCCCTATCACAGCCACAGTGTTTGCTCATAACAACCACAGTGCCCCCATCACAGCCACAATGTGCGCGCATTACAATCATAGTGCCCCCATCACAACCAGGAGGTGCCTCCATCACAGCCACCATGTGGCCTCATAACAACCACAGTGCCCTTATCACAGCCACAATGTGGGCGCATAACAACCACAGTGCCCTTATCACAGCCACAATATGGACGCATAACAACCACAGTGCCCCCACAACAACTACAAGGTGCCTCCATTACAGCCACAATGTGGGCTCATAACAACCACAGTGCCCCCATAACAGCCACGATGTGGGCTCATAACAACTACAGTGCCCCCATCACAGACACAATGTTTGCTCATAACAACTACAGTGCCCCCTTTACAGCCACAATGTGGGTGCTTTGCAACCACAGTGCTCTTATCACAACTAGCAGGTGCCCCCATCACAACCACCACGTGGGCTCATAACAACCACAGTGCCCCCATCACAACCAGGAGGTGTCCCCATCACAGCCACAATATAAGCTCATAACAAACACAGTGCCCTTATCACAGCCATAATGTGGGCTCATAACAACCACAGTGCCCCCATCACAACCAGTTGGTGCCCCCATCACAGCCACGATGTGGGCGCATTACAACCACAGTTCCCCCATCACAGCCACAATGTGGGCGCATTACAACCACAGTGCCCCCTTCACAACCAGGAGGTGCCCCCATCACAGCAACATTGTTTGCTCGTAACAACTACAGTGCCCCCTTCAAATCCACAATGTGGGCACATTGCAACCACAGTGCCCCATCACAACCAGGAGTTGCCACCATCACAGCCACAATGTAGGCTTATAACAATCACAGTGCCTCCATCACAGCCACAATGTGAGCTCATAACAACCACAGTGCCCTTATCACAATCACAATGTTTGCTCATAACAACCACAGTGCCCCCTTCACAGCCACCATGTGGCCTCATAACAACCACAGTGCCCCCATCACAGCCACATTGTGGGCGCATAACAACCACAGTGCCCTTATCATAGCCACAATGTGGGTGCATAACAACCACAGTGCCCCATCACAACTACAAGGTGCCCCCATTACAGCCACAATGTGGGCTCTAACAACCATAGTGCCCCCATAACAGCCACAATGTGGGCTCATAACAAACACAGTGCCCCCATCACAGCCTCAATGTGGGCGCATAACAACCACAGTGCCCCCTTCACTGCCTCAATGTGGGCGCTTTACAACCACAGTGCCCCCATCACAACCAGGAGGTGTCGCTATCACAGCCACCATGTGGCCTCATAACAACTACAGTGCCCCTATCACAGCCACAGTGTGGGAGAATTACAACCACAGTGCCCCCATCACAACCAGGAGGTGCCCCCATTACAGTCACAATATGAGCTCTTAGCAACCACAGTGCCCTCATCACAGCCATAATGCGGGCTCATAACAACCACAGGGCCCCCTTGTGACTGCATGGCATACTGCAGCTGTGACTAGAGTACAGCCAGGGTTTCTCAGGGTTATCTGGAGGTTTCACATTTGATGGCTGCATACAATGGCATGGGCTCTTGACATGGTTACTCCTGAACTGATGGTGGGCTGTGGCAGGCTGTTGTAGTGCCCTGGAGCAGGGGTACTGTGAAGTCTGGACATTTGTGCACATTTGTCTATTTCCCCTATGCAAAGTTATAAACTTCTTACTTTATTTCGCTTGAAATGGTTAACGTGCACTGTTTAATACAGTGTAACTGCATTTTATAAGTATGTTGTGATATATATACTGCTCATTATCACTGTATTTGCAAGGCTCTGTGGAAAGGGTTAATGAATACTGAGAGACTTTTGGGACTTTGAATGAGAAGCTGATAATTTCCCACAGCTGCCATAGAGTTTAAAGAAGAGCATGTTCTGGAGGGAAAAAAAACAGACATTGTTTACCACCAAAACCAGACTGACCTTGTGACTATCTGGTTTAGCTCTGTTATGTCTGGAAACTTGTTTGTGTCTGGAGAAACTGCTGTATCATTGCCACTGAGTATCATCAAAGTTCTAATGTAAGTCTATGACAGACGGAAAGTGTAACAATGTATCTGTTTGTGCTGAGTTTCTTCACTCCGCCCCTCCCACTAGAAGCTTCCAGTCTAGCTAAAACTGTATATAAGGAGAGCAGTCAGAGTCCCTAGTGTGCTGCAGTTAGGGACCAGTGCTTGGAGGGGAGACTCTGCAAGAATGCATGAGTGACCAGAAGAAGACACTGAGATGGGGACGCTGAGCCACAGACCATGGGTCACCAGCCCTGTGACCAAAGAGCAACATGGACTACTGAGCTACAGACTGTGGACCTCCAGTCTTTGACCAGGGTACCAGCCTTCTGAAAGAGAGAAAGACAGCTAGCTCAGGTCTTTCCTCAGCACCAAACCCTTCTTCTGCCATGAAGGAGACTGGAAAAGCCAGCCCTATGCCTCGTCTCAGGGAGGAGACTGGAGAAGCTGCCCCTATGCCTCGTCTTAGGGAGGAGACTGGAAATGCCAACCCAATGCCTCGTCTCAGGGAGGAGACTAGAGAAGCCAGCCCTATGCCTCATCTCAGGGAGGAGACTGGAGAAGCCGGCCCTATGCCTAGTCTCAGGGAGGAGACTGGAGAAGCCACCCCTATGCCTCATCTCAGGGAGGAGACTGGAGAAGCTGGCCCTATGCCTTGTCTCAGGGAGGAGACTGGAGAAGCCAGCCCTATGCCTTATCTCAGGGAGGAGACTGGAGAAACCGGCCATATGCCTAGTCCCAGGGAGGAAACTGGAGAAGCTGGCCATATGCCTTATCTCAGGGAGGAGACTGGATTAGCCGGCTCTATGCCTCGTCCTAGGGAGGAGACTGGAGAAGCCAGCCCAATGCCTTGTCTCAGGGAGGAGACTGATTAGCCGGCTCTATGCCTCATCTCAGGGAGGAGACTGGAGAAGCCAGCCCTATGCCTCGTCTCAGGGAGCAGACTGGAGATGCCAGCCCTATGCCTCGTCTCAGGCAGGAGACTGGAGAAGCCAGCCCTATGCCTTGCCTATATTGTTTTGCACCTAAGTTCCTCCAGTAAAGAAGCCCCCTGGTTACTGCAGACCCTGACTCTCTGGACTTATTTCCCATTGGGGTGCACCACACCTTACCATCCCTTTCCGGAGAGCAGCAACACATGGTGACACCTTGATGGTGTCCAGGGGACCCACTGTAGTGTTGGGGCCATCCCAAACCCGGCCACTGCAGGGTCTTCTCCTGATTTTGGCAGGATATAACGTATGGTGTGGTCACACTACAAACCTGTCTCTATCAGGGGAATTCCTAGTTTTCCACTTTGTACAACCCATGCCCAGATGTATGTGGAGTACACAGTGCTTTAACATTTCCTGGAGACGTCTGCTGAATGCTTTCCGCCTATCGTGATGTCTTGTAACCCTCCTCCTGCACTCGGCACCTGCCGCCATCAGTCAGGACTTTCCTCGAATTTGAGCTTGGCCCCTTCTCTTGAATTTCGTTTAAAGGCCAAGGCTGCACGGTGATTTCCACCACGGCCTGGCTGCACTTCATGGTTGCATCATTGGCTCATCCCTGCTTCTAGCAGCCAAGTATCCAGGATCGTCTAGTAGAATGCATATGGTGGCCAAGGGTTTGCAGGTGCCCATAGTGCAGGGGTATAAAGCTGCCTCGGCTCACACTCCTTTCCTATGACTGCTATAGACAGAAGTAACGTGTAGGCTTCCTGACGGAGCACGTCAACACTTGGGCGAGTCATTTTCTGTACCCATAGAATACCACCCTCTGGGAAAGGACATGATGAGGCTCATCCTCCAGTGTGGAACTGACAAGAGTCAGAAATAGTGTTGAGCGAACCCGAACTGTAAAGTTCGGGTCCGTACCGAACTTTACGATTTTTGGTACCCAGACCCAAACTTTGCCGGAAAAGTTCGGCTTTGAGTTTGGTGTTCGGGCATTTAATAAAGCTTTTGAAAGGCTGCAGGGCAGCCAATCAACAAGCTTTTAAGCTGTGTGCCCTTAGAAGCCATCGTAGCCATGTCTACTAATGGCATGGCTGTGATTGGCCGATGCATCATGTGACCCAGGCTCTATATAAGCTGGAGTCACGTATCGCTGCACGTCAGCTCTCAGTAGTGAAGGGACAGAAAGCAGGCAGCTGTAGTGAGGGACAGCGTTAGTGCGATTTTTTTGTGTGGGTGCAATACACCATCTTTGCACCCCTGACACAGAAAGATAATTATAAATCTGGCTGTTAATTCTGTGGGTGGCCTACAGCGATTTATTTTGTGGGTGCAATACAACATTGTACTTTCTACCCCTGACACCCATTTATTGCGTGAAGTTCACCTGCACTGCATACGTGACAGGGAAATTGATATAGTTAATCCATCTGTTAGTTCCTCAAATAATGAGGAGAGCATCAAATAAGGGACGTGGCCCCGGTCGTGGTTCTGCTGGTGGAGCTCCTCTTGCAGGGAGAGGTTGTGGTCGATCTGTGCCAGCTACACGCACAAAAGAAAGACCTTCCTCGGGTGCACGTAGGCGACAGGACGTTCAGCATTATTATGTAGGCCCAAATACCGGTGTACGAATATTGAGGCCTGAACAAGTACAGGCGATAGTAGATTGGGTTGCTGACAGTGGATCCAGTTCCTTCACATTGTCTCCCACCTAGTCTCCTGCTAATGGACCACAGTTGGCACCTGCAGCCGATGTCCATCAGTCTTTCACCTCACCCCCTTGCAAATCAGCCAAGCAGTCGGAGCCCCAAGTCATGCAGCAGTCTCTTCTGCTTTTTGATGACTCTGTTAGCAGGGTTTCCCAGGGCCATCCACCTAGCCCTGCCCCAGAAGTGGAAGATGCCGATGCCCAACCACTTATCTCTCAAGATGAGTACATGGGAGGACCATCGCAGCACGTCTCGGATGATGATGAAACACAGGTGCCAACTGCTGGGGCTTTCTGCAATGTGCAGACTGACAAGGAGTCCAGGGGTGAAGACTGGGTGGAAGATGATGTGGAGGACGATGAGGTCCTAGACCCCACATGGAATTGAGGTCATGCGAGTGACGTGTGCAGTTCAGAGGAAAAGGTCGTGGTCGCACAGAGACACCAGCACAGCAGAAGAGGGAGCAGGGTGCAAAAGCGGAGCGGCCGTCCTCCAGCCAGTACGCCTGCTACTGCCCACCGCAGCAAGGGACCGAGCACACCAAAGCCAGCTCCAAGGAGTTCCCTGGCGTGGCATTTCTTCAGACAATGTGCTGACGACAAGACCCGAGTGGTTTGCACGCTGTGCAATCAGAGCCTGAAGCGAGGCATAAACGTTCTCAACCTGAGCACAACCTGCATGACCCGGCATCTAAGTGCAAAGCACGAGCTGCAGTGGAGTAGACACCTCAAAAACCAAGAAAGGTCTCTGGCTCCTCCTGCTTCCTCTTCTGCTGCAGTCTCGGCCTCTTCATCCACCTCTGGAGTGACAGTGGCACCTGCCACCCCGCAAACAGAGGATCTGCCAGCAACGCCAACACCTGGGTCACCAAGCATCTCCACAATGTCCCACGGAAGCGTTCAGCTCTCCATCTCCAAAACACTGGAGAGGAAGAGGAAGTACCCCCCTACCCACCCGCGATCCCTAGTCCTGAATGCCAGCATTTATAAATTACTGGCCTTTGAAATGCTGTCATTCCGTCTGGTGGAGACGGAGAGTTAAAAAAAAAATGTATGGTGGTGGCTGTCCCACAGTACGTGGTTCCCGGCCACCACTACTTTTCCAGATGAGCCATCCCTTCCCTGCACAAGCAAGTGGAGTGCAAAATCAGGTGTGCACTGCGCAACGCCATCTGTGGCAAGGTCCACATAACCACCGATACGTGGACCAGTAAGCACGGTCAGGGCTGTTATATCTCCATAACAGTACACTGGGTAAATGCAGTGGCGGCTGGGCCTGAGGCAGATAGCAGTTTGGCGCATGTCCTTCCACCACCGAGGATTGCAGGGCGCTTCAGTTTGCCTCCTGTTGCTTCCTCCTCCTACTCTGCTTCCTTATCCTCTACCGACTCCTCATCCGGTCAGCGTAACACCTTCACCACCAACTTCAGCACAGCCAGGGGTAAACAACAGCAGGCAGTTATAAAACATATCTGTTTGGGGGAAAGACCCCGCAGACGATACACCTCCCAAATAGGACAGCTTTTCGTTGCCTCTGGGCAGCCTGGCACACATGAGCGACTACATGCTGCAGTGTCTCCGCAACGACCGCCGAGTTGCCCACATTCTAACTTGTGCTGATTACTGGGTGGCCGCGCTGCTGGATCCCCGTTACAAGGACAACGTACAGTCCTTAATTCCATCACTGGAGCGTGATCGTAAGATGCGCGAGTACAAGCGCACGCTGGTAGACGCTCTGCTGGTGGCATTCCCACCTGACAGCGAGGGCACAGTAGAAGCACAAGGCGAAGGCAGAGGACGAGGTCGCTAACGCAGCTGGGGCACCGCCAGCACCTCAGAAGGCAGGGTTAGCATGGCCGAAATGTGGAAAAGCTTTGTCAGCACGCCACAACAACCAGCACCACCAGCTGATATGGAACACCTTACCAGGAGGCAGCATTTCACCGACATGGTGGAGCAGTATGTGTGCACACGCCTACACGCACTGAATGACGGGTCTGCCCCCTTCAACTTCTGGGTCTCCAAATTGGGCAGATGGCCTGAGCTTGTCCTTTCCGCCTTGGAGGTGCTGGCCTGCCCTGCAGCCAGTGTATTATCTGAACGTGTGTTTAGCATGGCAGGAGGCGTCATCACAGACAAGCGCAGCCGCCTGTCTACAGCCAACGTGGACAAGCTCACGTTCATTAAAATGAACCAGGCATGGATCCCTCAGGACTTGTCCGTACCTTGTGCAGAATAGACATTTACTGTATACTCGCACTAACCAGCCATTGTTATATCGCAGCACACTTTCTCTTTGTTTTCTTTTTTATATTTTCCAATGTTTTGGGGTCTACCCAAATTTCAAAAAAAATAAAAATAAATTGTGTGGGCTACCTCCTCCTCCTCCACCTCTGCTTCCACCTACACCGCCACGTCTACCGCCTCCTCAACCTCCTACTCCATTTTGACCTCTGCCTCCTAGTTCAAGATCATTATTTGTAACTTTTTTAAACTTCTGTTATTTTAAGTTATTTCCCTATCCACATTTGTTTGCAGAGCACTTGCCATGCTCTTACCACTATTTTGCTTCCTTTTGCAGCCCTCTAGCCCTTTCTATGACTTTTTTAGAGCCATTTTATTGCCCCAAAGTTCGGGTCCCCATTGACTTCATTAGGGTTCGGGTTTAATTTCGAGTCCCAAACCCGGCGAACCCGAACTTCCAGGTGTTCGCTCAACCCTAGTCAGAAACATCTACTGAGGAGACAGGGCAGGAAGCCACCAGTGTGACCTCAATGTGGAGAAAATAAAAATCTGCTTCTAATGTTTAGTCACTTCGTTAGGACTTGCCTGTTACTTATCTCAGCTCATCAGGAGAGCACAGTTTCAGGACCTTGCTGGTTCAGTGTCTCAAAGAGCAAAACCATTGTCTGATGGTTTAATTATATGGCTGTCCGCCATGCTTTACCTGTGATATCTGTCCCCAATTATCTGTCCACTCCATCTTCGTAATAACCTCTTGTTCTTGTCTTCTCCTGTAACACACCTCTGTTCTGGGTCTCATTCACACAGCTCTTCACCCTGCTGCTCTTCTCTGTACATCTCCTCTGTATGGCCCTACATGTACTCTTCACCACCGTCCTTCCTCATAGTAACCTCTCGTTCTTGTCTTCTTGCTGCTCTTCCCTGTACATCTCCTCTGTATGGCCCTACATGTACTCTTCACCACCGTCCTTCCTCATAGTAACCTCTCGTTCTTGTCTTCTTGCTGCTCTTCCCAGTACATCTCCTCTGTATGGCCCTACATGTACTCTTCACCACCGTCCTTCCTCATAGTAACCTCTCGTTCTTGTCTTCTTGCTGCTCTTCCCTGTACATCTCCTCTGTATGGCCCTACATGTACTCTTCACCACCGTCCTTCCTCATAGTAACCTCTCGTTCTTGTCTTCTTGCTGCTCTTCTCTGTACATCTCCTCTGTATGGCCCTACATGTACTCTTCACCACTGTCCTTCCTCATAGTAACCTCTCGTTCTTGTCTTCTTGCTGCTCTTCCCTGTACATCTCCTCTGTATGGCCCTACATGTACTCTTCACCACCGTCCTTCCTCATAGTAACCTCTCGTTCTTGTCTTCTTGCTGCTCTTCCCAGTACATCTCCTCTGTATGGCCCTACATGTACTCTTCACCACCGTCCTTCCTCATAGTAACCTCTCGTTCTTGTCTTCTTGCTTCTCTTCCCTGTACATCTCCTCTGTATGGCCCTACATGTACTCTTCACCACCGTCCTTCCTCATAGTAACCTCTCGTTCTTGTCTTCTTGCTACTCTTCCCTGTACATCTCCTCTGTATGGCCCTACATGTACTCTTCACCACTGTCCTTCCTCATAGTAACCTCTCGTTCTTGTCTTCTTGCTGCTCTTCCCTGTACATCTCCTCTGTATGGCCCTACATGTACTCTTCACCACCGTCCTTCCTCATAGTAACCTCTCGTTCTTGTCTTCTTGCTGCTCTTCCCAGTACATCTCCTCTGTATGGCCCTACATGTACTCTTCACCACCGTCCTTCCTCATAGTAACCTCTTGTTCTTGTTTTCTTGCTACTCTTCCCTATACATCTCCTCTGTATGGCCCTACATGTACTCTTCACCACCGTCCTTCCTCATAGTAACCTCTCGTTCTTGTCTTCTTGCTACTCTTCCCTGTACATCTCCTCTGTATGGCCCTACATGTACTCTTCACCACCGTCCTTCCTCATAGTAACCTCTCGTTCTTGTCTTCTTGCTGCTCTTCCCTGTACATCTCCTCTGTATGGCCCTACATGTACTCTTCACCACCGTCCTTCCTCATAGTAACCTCTCGTTCTTGTCTTCTTGCTGCTCTTCCCAGTACATCTCCTCTGTATGGCCCTACATGTACTCTTCACCACCGTCCTTCCTCATAGTAACCTCTTGTTCTTGTTTTCTTGCTACTCTTCCCTATACATCTCCTCTGTATGGCCCTACATGTACTCTTCACCACCGTCCTTCCTCGTAATAACCTCTCGTTCTTGTCTTCTTGCTGCTCTTCCCTGTACATCTCCTCTTGTATAAAGTAGGCATTTGCCCAGTAAATTAATGGACAGTTCTAAAACCTGAGCTAAGGAATAAAAGTATAAAACATGTTTTGAATAATAGAGCGGGGTTCACATTTGTGGGGTCGGACAGTTCTGAGCTGTGTTCCCGTGTTCCTCTTGCCCTCAAGGTTAGCAAAAAACACTATAAAGATTGTAGGTGCCGGGACCTCTGTTATTTCTCCCTTTTAGAACTGTTTTGGTTTTTTATGTCACTTTATTTTGTCTCTTTTTGCCATATCTTTGGCTTCTTTAAGCCAGAAGATCTGCCGGTGGTGATGGACTTCTAGGAATGTTCTAAGACTCTTCCAGACAACTTTTTGCCCATCTCTTCCTTTGCTCTTAATGGCAACACCCTCATGTTGTTACCTTTGCAGGTTTAGATTTAACATGGCTGCCATCTTGACTGGATGCGTTTTACCTACGTTTGTTCCTTCAGGAGGTTCAGTAAGCGGCTGCCAGAGGCTTCACTCAGCAACTTATTCACCTCCTCACTAAAAATACATGCAAACTCCCCCAAGCCAAGCATTCATGTGTATGGGGAGCCTAAAATATATATCTCTTCCCAGTTTTCTCCTCCCCGTCCCGCATTCTCTGACCAGCCAAAAGTCTTTCCTATCTCCCTCCATTGCCATAACTTTTCCGAGCTGCTCCTACACTTGTTTTTGTATTTTATATGATGTTTTTATGTGTTTTTCCTGTTATCTCCTGTACCAGGCCTGTTAGGGGTAGTTCCTCCTTCTAGACAGTAGAGGGAGCTAGGGAACCCCTAGTATATATTGTCAGGTTCAGGACAGGAAAGAGTCAGTCAGTCAGTCCAGAAGGGGAGTGAAGCTAGCACTTTAGCTAGAGAGCAGCTGAAGTTCAGTACCAACATGCAGCTAGATAGCCCAGGCTCCTAGTTTGCATTCAGGGGAAGAAGTTGCCTCCTGAGAAACCAAGTTCCTTTAAAAGTACAGTGCAGAGCTAAGTTTTATCCAGCCAAACGGAGAGCTGAACGGCAGAATGATATTCTACAGCACAGAGATATATACCAGAGGAAGGTTTCCCTACCCAAGGATAAAGCCAGCAATAGGGCATACGGGCCTTGGAGAAAGCCAGACAGGAACTGAGGAGAAATACAGCCTGATCTGTAAGTGTTATTCCCTCTGAGTATCTTGCAAGGACTTTGCCTGCCATTTTGTATCAAGCCTGCCTGTTACAACATTTTACATGTGGAACTAACTAAAGAACTGTAAATAGTTGAATTGTTTCAGTAAAAGGAAGTTCTGATTCACTGCAACTCGCGTTCCTCAATGATTCCTGCAACAAATCGGTGTGCCACCGTTACCGGCACTGGCGTCATGGACTTTAAGGGATCTTGCCCCCGGCACATTAAACCTGCATCACCTACCACTCGGCCTGGTCCCTATACACAGAGAGTGCCCCAGAGGATCCATGTGCCAGCCTCTTCATCACTGCTTAAGACTGCCCAGGGTATATAAAGAAACTGTGAGTACCATAAACACCCTTGGTTAGTAACTACCCCTGGGACCTCACCATCGCTCACCCTGCAGGACTGGCGTATTGCATATTTTGGCGTCACGAACAGGATACGAATGTTCCTACGCCATAGTGGAATCTGAACTGTGTGCCATAATTGCCTACTAAGTGATAAATGCCCTATCCGTTTATTTGAAAATTTTGGGGCCAAAGAACTGTGAAAAATTGCGGTGTGGAACTGTGCATTGTGGACTGTTTGCAGAGCCTCCGCTTTCTGTCAGTGAATTGACAGCATTATGCTGCAAGATGGTCGCCTAAGCTGACTGGGATATTTGCTGCGCCATCGCTGTATTTTGTTGGCGGGAAGAATTTGGCGCCTTCTGCTGAGAGAGCGGGAAAGACTGTATTTTCGCGCCACCGCCTCTGCATTTAATTTGCATATATTCCAAGATGGTCTCCGCCTCCCCATGTTGAAGTACCTAGGGGGCGTCCTCCTGGAGCAGTGGGAGGTCTTGTGTGAAGTACCGCGTGCCGCCCTGTTATGCGCAGTAGAGGGATCGGGCATGTTGGAGAGTAAAGATTTCTCTAACAAAATGGCTTCACCTACAGACAAGACCACAGAGCCTGAAATGATCGGAGAGGGAGAAGCACCACCCGCCTATACTCCGGGACTGGAGAGGCCACCTTGCTCCCCACCTCAGTCGCCGCCCGAGCCGTGCCTTGGCTCATGTGGTGGATTTGTTAAGCCCTCTGAGCAATGGTCCTTGCTGATAGCCGAGATACGCGCTGTGGCAATACGAAAGACTACTGCAAAAAAGATATACTTCGAGGAGTTCGCGAAGACGGTATACGAGCACCATGCAAATACTCAGCCCCGTCTGGAGAGAGGGATGGGAGTGGTGGTAACGTTTGATAAAGGCTGAGGTTTCGGATTCATTAAGGACTTCTCCACCGGCTGAGACCTTTTTGTGAATCGGAGGTCTGTAAAACGCAGTTACTTACCCGAACATTTGCATAACCTCCGCGAAGGGGAAGAAGTGGAATTCTCCGCCGCCGAGGGCCTGAGGGGTCCTCATGCAACGGCGGTAACCCGTCCCAAGTCGGAACCGGATTGGGAAGAGCCTGAGGAGCCTACCAGTCCAGAATGCGAGCCAGAGAATCCGGCGGAGCCTGCTCGCAACACTTACCAGGAGAGGGGTTCCTTCACCGGCCCCAACATCTTCTGGCAGCCTACAGTGTTAGAGAAACGGGTGATTCCCTATCCTTCACCTGAATTGCCCCGCAGGGAGAAGACACAAGCGGAGATGGAAAACATGCAGAAATTCCACAAGACCCTTTATATCCTGTACCTGCTGCAACTGCACCGGATCCCTGCAGCGCAGCATCGCATGAGACTCTGGAGGAACAGATCGCCAGGCTAGAGGTCTACCTTGATGGCCTGCGTCAAATTGCTGCGTCCAGAGTGGCACCAATACCACCCGACAGTAGCGATCCATCCAAGAACTCTGATGTCCCCGGGCCTGCAGTGAAAGATCACGTCGCCACCAGTTCAGCGACCACCATGACTGCGCCAGAATAGAAACTTTGCTACACCAGGAGTCGGGTCCGTCGTATAAAGCCAGCGACACCCAGACCTATGGAGCCTCCTGCATCGTTCACCCCTAGGCTTGCTGAGCCTGTACCATTGACAGGCCCATTTGTTCTACAGTTGCCTGCTAATACCATTTTGTGGGCCCAGCCAAGTATTAATCCACACAGGCCACGACTCAGAGCGGAACCAGGATGTACCACGTCTGACGACCAGTATGAACTGGACACGTACCTGTGAGTAGGCCTGCTAGGCCATAATTGCTGAAGGACCCTTACAGTAATTTAACTGTTTCAGGACAGGAGTCCTATGTTTTGGCACCATGAGCTGCTGCCAGTTTCCCACGGCCCAGTGGTGGTTGTAAGGCCACTGAGTAGTCCAATTGCTTTGCTGCCATACTGTTTACCAGGACATCCTGCCTGCTTTAAGTGCCAATCCAAGTTGTGCCTGCTGTTTTTGCACCTTTACCCTTTTAACCCCCTTTTCAGGTTGAGTAGGGGATATTACAGCACCACTTTTATCTACCAGGACTTGCCAGGGGAAAATATCCCTGAGATGTGGAGTTTTTTGCTGTGACTTTTATGTGCAATCTTAATCCAAGGACTGTGCCCAGAGATGACACCAACACATGTGGGCCTCTGAGATGCTGTTTTATGGGACTTTTCACCGCACTTGTTCCTTTGCCAGCTGAGCTGCCTGATATATTTGTATTGCAAAAGTAGTGATTATTGTATATGCCTGCTTTGCATTATTTTTTTTGTTTTTCAGGTTGCAGTCTCCAGCTGGGCGGGCCCCCTGTGTTGCACCGAGGACGGGCAACCTCAAAGCAGCGGGGTATGTAGTGTTCCACTAGGTAAATGTGAGCACTACACAAGGGTCAATTGGGCCACGTTGTTCCCCACCTTTTGTGGAACAGGGTCATTATATTTTATATGATGTTTTTATGTGTTTTTCTTGTTATCTCCTGTACCAGGCCTGTTAGGGGTAGTTCCTCCTCCTAGACAGTAGAGGGAGTTAGGGAACCCCTAGTATATATTGTCAGGTTCAGGACAGGAAAGAGTCAGTCAGTCCAGAAGGGGAGTGAAGCTAGCACTTTAGCTAGAGAGGAGCTGAAGTTCAGTACCAACATGCAGCTAGATAGCCCAGGCTCCTAGTTTGCATCCATGGGAAGAAGTTGCCTCCTGAGAAACAGTTCCTTTAAAAGTACAGTGCAGAGCTAAGTTTTATCCAGCCAAACAGAGAGCTGAAGGGCAGAAGGATATTCTACAGCACAGAGATATATACCAGAGGAAGGTTTCCCTACCCAAGGATAAAGCCAGCAATAGGGCATACGGGCCTTGGAGAAAGCCAGACAGGAACTGAGGAGAAATACAGCCTGATCTGTAAGTGTTATTCGCTCTGAGTATCTTGCAAGGACTTTGCCTACCGTTTTATATAAAGCCTGCCTGTTACAACATTTTACATGTGGAACTAACTAAAGAACTGTAAATAGTTGAACTGTTTCAGTAAAAGGAATTTCTGGTTCACTGCAACTTGTGTTCCTCAATTATTCCTACAACAAATTGGTGTGCCACTGTTACCGGCACTGGCGTCACGAACTTTAAGGGATCTTGCCACCGGCACATTAAACCTGCAACACCCAGGGCACCTCACCTACCACCCGCCCTGGTCCCTACACATAGAGAGTGCCCCAGAGGATCCCTGTGCCAGCCTCTCCATCACTGCTGTACGCCTGCCCAGGGTATATAAAGAAACTGTGAGTACCAAAAACACCCTCGGTTAGTAACTACCCCTGTGACCTCACCATCGCTCACCCTGCAGGGCTGCGTACTGCACATCTGACATCTCCCGGGTTCTCCCATGCTTCCATTTCCTGGACATTTCTCATGCCTGAGCTATACCAACATCCACAAAACTTTTTGATGGAGGTGTGACCACCTACAACTGACCTCTTCCTAACAGCCCCTCAATGACCTACAACCTTCGTTCTCATCACATCTCTCCCCTGTCCCCAAGGTTTCTGGGCATGCAAGACTCATAGACTAAACTATAATGTCTATTTTGAAGATCTATATGGGTTGGGGGGGGGGCGTTCCCCTCCCTGCTCTGTTTTCACAAGGTTCAGGTACAGATCTGAAAAAACGTTGGATCCATATTGACTGCTCCTGGGATGGATGGAGGGACGGAGGCTTATCTGTAGATTTAGAGCTGTCAACTATACATGTATTCGATATTCACACGTGACTGGTAAGTATGTTGTGTACTCCAGAACACGCTACACACATGTACTGTAACCAGCTGCTTCATTATGCCTGATATTTTTAGTATGAAGCGTGACTTTAACCCTTTGTGTGCAGGTGTGGACAGAGGAGGAGGGGAGAGCTGGGTGCTGATGGGTGTGCTTGGTGGGTGTCACCCGAGTTACAGCTTACCTACATGAAATAATCACAGGGGGCAGAGGTCACCGGCTGATAGTGTGAACAGGGCACAGCCGCCATCATTCTCCTGCATTATGTCCAGCTCTAAACAAGGCCACATACCAAGACTGCGGTCTCCTGCTCTGTCCTCTCCTGGACAAGGGCTGCGGTCTCCTGCTCTGTCCTCTGCCAGACCAAGGCTGCGGTCTCCTGCTCTGCCCTCTGCCGGACCAGGGATGCGGTCTCCTGCTCTGTCTTCTGCCGGACCAAAGCTGTGGTCTCCTGCTCTGTCCTCTGCCGGACCAGGGCTGAGGTTTCCTGCTCTATCCTCTGCCAGACCAGGGCTGAGGTCTCCTGCTCTGACCTTTGCTGGACCAGGGCTGCGGTCTCCTGCTCTGTCCTCTGCCGGACCAAGGCTGCGGTCTCCTGCTCTGTCCTCTCCTGGACCAGGGCTGCGGTCTCCTGCTCTGTCCTCTGCCGAACCAAAGCTGTGGTCTCCTGCTCTGTCCTCTACTGGACCAGGGCTGCAGTCTCCTGCTCTGTCCTCTGCCGGAACAAGGCTGTGGTCTCCTGCTCTGTCCTCTGCCGGACCAGGGCTGCGGTCTCCTGCTCTGTCCTCTGCCGGACCAAAGCTGTGGTCTCCTGCTCTGTCCTCTACTGGACCAGGGCTGCAGTCTCCTGCTCTGTCCTCTGCCAGAACAAGGCTGTGGTCTCCTGCTCTGTCCTCTGCCGGACCAGGGCTGCGGTCTCCTGCTCTGTCCTCTGCCGGACCAAGGCTGCGGTCTCCTGCTCCGTCCTCTCCTGGACCAGGGCTGCGGTCTCCTGCTCTGTCCTCTGCCGGACAAGGGCTGCAGCCTCCTGCTCTGTCCTCTGCTGGACAAGGGCTGCAGCCTCCTGCTCTGTCCTCTGCCGAAACAAGGCTGTGGTCTCCTGCTCTGTCCTCTGCCGGAACAGGGATGCGGTCTCCTGCTCTGTCCTCTGCCGGACCAAAGTTATGGTCTCGTGCTCTGTCCTCTGCCGGACCAGGCCTGCGGTTTCCTGCTCTATCCTCTGCCAGACCAGGGCTGAGGTCTCCTGCTCTGCCCTCTGCCGGACCAGGGATGCGGTCTCCTGCTCTGTCTTCTGCCGGACCAAAGCTGTGGTCTCCTGCTCTGTCCTCTGCCGGACCAGGGCTGAGGTTTCCTGCTCTATCCTCTGCCAGACCAGGGCTGAGGTCTCCTGCTCTGACCTTTGCTGGACCAGGGCTGCGGTCTCCTGCTCTGTCCTCTGCCGGACCAAGGCTGCGGTCTCCTGCTCTGTCCTCTCCTGGACCAGGGCTGCGGTCTCCTGCTCTGTCCTCTGCCGAACCAAAGCTGTGGTCTCCTGCTCTGTCCTCTACTGGACCAGGGCTGCAGTCTCCTGCTCTGTCCTCTGCCGAAACAAGGCTGTGGTCTCCTGCTCTGTCCTCTGCCGGACCAGGGCTGCGGTCTCCTGCTCTGTCCTCTGCCGGACCAAAGCTGTGGTCTCCTGCTCTGTCCTCTACTGGACCAGGGCTGCGGTCTCCTGCTCTGTCCTCTGCCAGAACAAGGCTGTGGTCTCCTGCTCTGTCCTCTGCCGGACCAGGGCTGCGGTCTCCTGCTCTGTCCTCTGCCGGACCAAGGCTGCGGTCTCCTGCTCTGTCCTCTCCTGGACCAGGGCTGCGGTCTCCTGCTCTGTCCTCTGCCGGACCAAAGCTGTGGTCTCCTGCTCTGTCCTCTGCTGGACCAGGGCTGCAGCCTCCTGCTCTGTCCTCTGCCGAAACAAGGCTGTGGTCTCCTGCTCTGTCCTCTGCCGGAACAGGGATGCGGTCTCCTGCTCTGTCCTCTGCCGGACCAAAGTTATGGTCTCGTGCTCTGTCCTCTGCCGGACCAGGCCTGCGGTTTCCTGCTCTATCCTCTGCCAGACCAGGGCTGAGGTCTCCTGCTCTGTCCTCTGCTGGACCAGGGCTGCGGTCTCCTGCTCTGTCCTCTGCCGGACCAAGGCTGCGGTCTCCTGCTCTGTCCTCTCCTGGACCAGGGCTGCGGTCTCCTGCTCTGTCCTCTGCCGGAACAAGGCTGTGGTCTCCTGCTCTGTCCTCTGCCGGAACAAGGCTGTGGTCTCCTGCTCTGTCCTCTCCTGGACCAAGGCTGCAGTCTCCTGCTCTGTCCTCTGCCAGACCAAAGCTGTGGTCTCCTGCTCTGTCCTCTGCTGGACCAGGGCTGCGGTCTCCTGCTCTGTCCTCTGCCAGACCAAAGCTGTGGTCTCCTGCTTTGTCCTCTGCCGGACCAGGCCTGCGGTTTCCTGCTCTATCCTCTGCCAGACCAGGGCTGAGGTCTCCTGCTCTGTCCTCTGCTGGACCAGGGCTGCGGTCTCCTGCTCTGTCCTCTGCCGGACCAAGGCTGCGGTCTCCTGCTCCGTCCTCTCCTGGACCAGGGCTGCGGTCTCCTGCTCTGTCCTCTGCCGGTACAAGGCTGTGGTCTCCTGCTCTGTCCTCTGCCGGAACAAGGCTGTGGTCTCCTGCTCTGTCCTCTCCTGGACCAAGGCTGCGGTCTCCTGCTCTGTCCTCTGCCAGACCAAAGCTATGGTCTCCTGCTCTGTCCTCTGCTGGACCAGGGCTGCGGTCTCCTGCTCTGTCCTCTGCCGGAACAAGGCTGTGGTCTCCTGCTCTGTCCTCTGCCGGACCAGGGATGCGGTCTCCTGCTCTGTCCTCTGCGGTCTTTTGTTCTGCCCTCTACGGTCATCCCCTGGGCTGACAGAACCTAGAAAAGAGACTGGAAGGGAAATGGTTAATAGTGGAGCAGCCAGAGTGCTGAGAACCTGCCAATATATACAGTGAGAATGGGGGGGGGGGGGGGAGAAGGTACATGGGAAGAAAACTGGAGACAGCTGGAGAAAGAGACAACCAGAGAAAGAGACAGAAGGAGAAAAGAGACAGCCAGAGTGCTGAGAACCTGACAATATATAGAGAGAGAATGGGGGGAGGGGGGTATATGGGAAGAGGACTGGAAACAGCAAAGGACAACAGAGAAAAAGACAGCAGGAGAAAGAGACAGTGAGAGAGACAGCAACAGTGCTGAGAACCTGCCAATATATACAGCGAGAATGAAGGGGGTGTGGGTTTGCATACATGGAAAAAGGACTGGAGACAGCAGGAGAATGAGACAGTCAGAGTGCGGAGAACCTGCCAATATATACAGTGAGAATGGGTAGGGGGTACATGGGAAAAGGACTGGAGACAGCAAGAGACAGCCGAAGAAAGAAACAGCCGGAGAAAGAGACAGCCGGAGAAAGAGACAGCAGGAGAAAGAGACAGTGAGAGAGATAGCAGGAGAGAGAAAGCAGAGGAGACAGGAGACAGAGAGACAGCAAGAAAAAGGAGAGAGAAAGAGAGGAAGCAGGAGAAAAAGAGCAAGGCAGAAAAAGAGACATCGAGAGAGAAAGACAGTGTCAGCGGGAGAAAAAGAACGAAAGAGAGACAGCAGTGCTTCCGCACCTTCTGGATTGCAGACCCATTCAAGTGACCGCAATACAGGCGCGACCGGCCCATGTTCGTGTGAATAAGCCCTAAGAGAAAAGGTCAAGATAAAATTGCAAACTTCCAAGACTGCTCAGGCCTCTTCCTCAGACAGGTGATGACCCAGGATCTGCTGATGTATGGGATAGTGCGAGACAGCTGATAGCAGATCAGTGCCAGCGGGGAGGAAACAAACATAGTAACATAGTACATAAGGCCGAAAAATGCCCTCTGTCCATCCAGTTCGGCCTGTCATCCTGCTTAATGAGGAAGGCAAAAAAAAAACTGTGAGGTAGAAGCCAATTGTCCCCAATTAAGGGGAAATAAAAATTCCTTCCCGACTCCATTCAGGCATCAGAATAACTCCCTGGATCAACGACCCCTCTCTAGTAGCTATAGCCTGTAATATTATTACACTCCAGAAATACATCCAGGCCCCTCCTGAATTCCTTTATTGTACTCACCATCACCACCTCCTCAGGCAGAGAGTTCCATAGTCTCACTGCTCTTACCGTAAAGAGTCCATAGTCTCACTGCTCTTACAGTATAGAGTCCATAGTCTCACTGCTCTTACCGTAAAGAGTCCATAGTCTCACTGCTCTTACAGTACAGAGTCCATAGTCTCACTGCTCTTACCGTAAAGAGTCCATAGTCTCACTGCTCTTACCGTAAAGAGTCCATAGTCTCGCTGCTCTTACAGTATAGAGTCCATAGTCTCACTGCTCTTACAGTATAGAGTCCATAGTCTCACTGCTCTTACCGTAAAGAATCCATAGTCTCACTGCTCTTACAGTATAGAGTCCATAGTCTCACTGCTCTTACAGTATAGAGTCCATAGTCTCACTGCTCTTACCGTAAAGAATCCATAGTCTCACTGCTCTTACAGTAAAGAGTCTATAGTCTCACTGCTCTTACAGTACAGAGTCCATAGTCTCACTGCTCTTACAGTATAGAGTCCATAGTCTCACTGCTCTTACCGTATAGAGTCCATAGTCTCACTGCTCTTACAGTAAAGAGTCCATAGTCTCACTGCTCTTACAGTAAAGAGTCCATAGTCTCACTGCTCTTACAGTATAGAGTCCATAGTCTCACTGCTCTTACAGTAAAGAGTCCATAGTCTCACTGCTCTTACAGTATAGAGTCCATAGTCTCACTGCTCTTACAGTAAAGAGTCCATAGTCTCACTGCTCTTACAGTAAAGAGTCCATAGTCTCACTGCTCTTACAGTAAAGAGTCCATAGTCTCACTGCTCTTACAGTAAGGAGTCCATAGTCTCACTGCTCTTACAGTATAGAGTCCATAGGCTCACTGCTCTTACAGTATAGAGTCCATAGTCTCACTGCTCTTACCGTACAGAGTCCATAGTCTCACTGCTCTTACCGTAAAGAGTCCATAGTCTCACTGCTCTTACCGTAAAGAGTCCATAGTCTCACTGCTCTTACAGTATAGAGTCCATAGTCTCACTGCTCTTACAGTATAGAGTCCATAGTCTCACTGCTCTTACAGTAAAGAGTCCATAGTCTCACTGCTCTTACAGTAAAGAGTCCATAGTCTCACTGCTCTTACAGTAAAGAGTCCATAGTCTCACTGCTCTTACAGTAAAGAGTCCATAGTCTCACTGCTCTTACAGTAAAGAGTCCATAGTCTCACTGCTCTTACAGTAAAGAGTCCATAGTCTCACTGCTCTTACAGTAAAGAGTCCATAGTCTCACTGCTCTTACAGTAAAGAGTCCATAGTCTCACTGCTCTTACAGTATAGAGTCCAAAGTCTCACTGCTCTTACAGTAAAGAGTCCATAGTCTCACTGCTCTTACAGTATAGAGTCCATAGTCTCACTGCTCTTACAGTAAAGCGTCCATAGTCTCACTGCTCTTACCGTAAAGAGTCCATAGTCTCACTGCTCTTACAGTAAAGAGTCCATAGTCTCACTGCTCTTACAGTATAGAGTCCATAGTCTCACTGCTCTTACAGTATAGAATCCATAGTCTCACTGCTCTTACAGTATAGAGTCCATAGTCTCACTGCTCTTACAGTAAAGAGTCCATAGTCTCACTGCTCTTACAGTAAAGAGTCCATAGTCTCACTGCTCTTACAGTAAAGAGTCCATAGTCTCACTGCTCTTACAGTATAGAGTCCATAGTCTCACTGCTCTTACAGTAAAGAGTCCATAGTCTCACTGCTCTTACAGTACAGAGTCCATAGTCTCACTGCTCTTACAGTAAAGCGTCCATAGTCTCACTGCTCTTACAGTATAGAGTCCATAGTCTCACTGCTCTTACAGTATAGAGTCCATAGTCTCACTGCTCTTACAGTATAGAGTCCATAGTCTCACTGCTCTTACAGTAAAGAGTCCATAGTCTCACTGCTCTTACAGTACAGAGTCCATAGTCTCACTGCTCTTACAGTAAAGCGTCCATAGTCTCACTGCTCTTACAGTATAGAGTCCATAGTCTCACTGCTCTTACAGTATAGAGTCCATAGTCTCACTGCTCTTACAGTATAGAGTCCATAGTTTCACTGCTCTTACAGTATAGAGTCCATAGTCTCACTGCTTTTACAGTATAGAGTCCATAGTCTCACTGCTCTTACAGTAAAGAGTCCATAGTCTCGTTGCTCTTACAGTAAAGAGTCCATAGTCTCACTGCTCTTACAGTAAAGAGTCCATAGTCTCACTGCTCTTACAGTAAAGAGTCCATAGTCTCACTGCTCTTACAGTAAAGAGCCCATAGTCTCACTGCTCTTACAGTACAGAGTCCATAGTCTCACTGCTCTTACAGTAAAGAGTCCATAGTCTCACTGCTCTTACAGTAAAGAGTCCATAGTCTCACTGCTCTTACAGTATAGAGTCCATAGTCTCACTGCTCTTACAGTAAAGAGTCCATAGTCTCACTGCTCTTACAGTACAGAGTCCATAGTCTCACTGCTCTTACAGTATAGAGTCCATAATCTCACTGCTCTTACAGTACAGAGTCCATAGTCTCACTGCTCTTACAGTAAACAATCCTCTTCTATGTTTGTGTACAAACCTTCTTTCCTCCAGACGCAGAGGATGTCCCCTCGTCACAGTCCTGGGGATAAATAGATGATGGGAGTGATCTCTGTACTGACCCCTGATATATTTATACATAGTTATTAGATCTCCCCTCAGTCGTCTTTTTTCTAAAGTGAATAACCCTAATGTTGATCATCTTTCAGGGTCCTGTAGTCCCCCCCATTCCAGTTATTACTTTAGTTGCCCTCTTCTGGACCCTCTCCAGCTCTGCTATGTCTGCCTTGTTCACAGGAGCCCAGAACTGTACACAGTCCTCCATGTGTGGTCTGACTAGTGATGTGTAAAGTGGTAGGACTATCTTCTCATCACAGGCATCTATGCCCCTTTTGATGCAACCCATTATTCTATTGGCCTTGGCAGCAGCTGCCTGACACTGGTTTCTACAGCTTAGTTTGCTGTTCACTAAAATTCCTAGGTCCTGTTCCATGTCAGTGTTACCCAGTGTTTTACCATTTAGTATGTACTGGTAACATGTAGTATGTACGGGTGACTTGCATTATTCCTTACCATGTGCATAACCTTACATTTGTCAGTGTTAAACCCCATCTGCCACTTCTCTGCCCAAGCCTCCAATCTATCCAGATCCCTCTGTAGCAGTATACTGTCCTCTGTAGTATATATACAGTATACTGTTCTCTGTAGTATATATATCCAGTATACTATCCTCTGTAATATATATACAGTATACTGTCCTTTGTAGTATATATACAGTATACTGGACTCTGTAGTATATATACAGTACGCTGTCCTCTGTAGTATATATACAGTATACTGTCCTCTGTAGTATATATACAGTATAATGTCCTCTGTAGTATATATATATATATAAAGTATACTGTGCTCTGTAGTATATATACAGTATACTGTCCTCTGTAGTACATATATACAGTACGCTGTCCTCTGTAGTATATATACAGTATACTGTCCTCTGTAGTGTATATACAGTATACTGTCCTCTATAGTATATATACAGTATACTGTCCTCTGTAGTATATATATAGACAGTGTACTGTTCTCTGTAGTATATATGGAGTATACTGTCATCTGTAGTATATATACAGTATACTGTTCTCTGTAGTATATATACACAGTATACTGTCCTCTGTAGTATATATTTAGACAGTGTACTGTTCTCTGTAGTATATATACAGTATACTGTCCTCTGTAGTATATATACTGTATACTGTTCTCTGTAGTATATATACAGTATACTGTCCTCTGTAGTATATATATATATATATATATATATAGATAGTACACTATCCTCTGTAGTTTATATATATATATATATATATATATATATACAGTACACTATCCTCTGTAGTATATATAAAGTATACTGTCCTCTGTAGTATATATATAGACAGTATACTGTCCTCTGTAGTGTATATATACAGTATACTGTCCTCTGTAGTATATATATAGACAGTATACTGTCCTCTGTAGTATATACATACAGTATACTGTCCTCTGTAGTATATATATACAGTATACTGTCCTCTGTAGTATATATATATATATATATAGTACACTATCCTCTGTAGTATATATATATATACTACACTATCCTCTGTAGTATATATACAGTATACTATCCTCTGTAGTATATATAAAGTATACGGTCCTCTGTAGTATATATACAGTATACTGTCCTCTGTAGTATATATACAGTATACTGTCCTCTGTAATGTACATATATAGTATACTGTCCTCTGTAGTGTACATATACAGTATACTGTCCTCTGTAATATATATATATATACAGTATACTGCCCTCTGTAGTATATATAGAGTATACTGTCCTCTGTAGTGTACATATACAGTATACTGTCCTCTGTAATATATATATACAGTATACTGTCCTCTGTAGTATATATAGAGTATACTGTCCTCTGTAGTGTACATATACAGCATACTGTCCTCTGTAGTATATATAGAGTATACTGTCCTCTGTAGTATATATAGAGTACACTGTCCTCTGTAGTATATATATATACAGTATACTGTCCTCTGTAGTATATATACAGTATACTGTCCTCTGTAGTATATATAGAGTATACTGTCCTCTGTAGTATATATATATAGTACGCTGTCCTCTGTAGTATATATATTCAGTATATTGTCCTCTGTAGTATATATATATATACACAGTATACTGTCCTCTGTAGTATATATATACAGTATACTGTCCTCTGTAGTATATATACAGTATACTGTCCTCTGTAGTATATATATACAGTATACTGTCCTCTGTAGTATATATACAGTATACTATCCTCTGTAGTATATATAAAGTACAAATAACACTAATGGCACCAGAGTATTTACAAAAAAAGCATAATTTTTATTAGAAAATCACAGAAAACACATGATTGACCCCTTGAAAAAGCTGTACGCGTAACGTGCTTTGGGGAGTGGACCGGTGGTGTTGCTGTACGGTATACTATAACTGCTTGGTCAGTATTTTCTATGTGCCTGTTATATTTATATTCACCCTACTGCCTCAGCTAGCCACTTGTGGTGTGTATTATCACCCCCAATTTTGGTATTTGTTGTACAATTTTTTGCATATAGGTTGAATCATGCAATTTGGAGCCATAGTGTGTGGGTATGATATACCGTCTTACTGATGTCCAATCTGGAAGTTTTTGCACGTGCACCTTATTTATATATACTGGCAGTTCACCATCAGTCCTCTTGGTTTTTAATATGCATTGTGACCTGTATTAAATGTCTTTGTGTGACTTGTGTCAATCGTGTTTTCTGTGATTTTCTTATAAAAATTATGTTTTTTTTTTATTACTCTGGTACCATTAGTGTTATTTGTACTGTATTGACCCACTCCTTTTGGTCGGTTTTCATGCTTTAATCAGGGGTGGGCCCTGAACTTTGTTTAGGCTATATATAGGTTCCGTATATATAAAGTATACTGTCCTCTGTAGTATATATAGAGTATACTGTCCTCTG